>NW_026286427.1:10000-15778 GCF_023373465.1 Oncorhynchus keta | reverse complement strand
GGTCCTTCTGTAGCTCAGTTGGTAGAGCATGGGCGCTTGTAACGCCAGGGTAGTGGGTTCGATTCCGGGACCACCCATACGTAGAATGTATGCACACATGACTGAACCCACTACCCTGGCGTTACAAGCGCCATGCTCTACCAACTGAGCCACAGAAGGACCATGGATGGATGATCTCCGTATGTGTGATGGTGTGCAGGTGCTTCGCTATTGACTGTCAGTGATTGATTTAGAAGTCACACTTAACCAGCATGACTACTACAGCATTCTGCATGATATGCCATCCCATCTGGTTTGGGCTTAGTCCCCACTGTCATTTGTTTTTCAACAGGACAATGACCCAACACACCTCCAGGCTGTGTAAGAGCTTACTTGACCAAGATGGAGTGCTGCATCAGATGATCTGGCTCTTCGACCTCACCCAAATCGAGATGGTTTGGGATTAGTTGATCACAGAGTGAAGGAAAAGCAGCTTACAAGTTCTCAGCATATATGGGAACCCTACAAGACTGTTGGAAAAGGATTCCAGGTGTTGGTTGAGAGAAAGCAAGGGCGGCAACTTTGAAGAATAAAATATATATTTTATTTTAACACTTGTGGTTACTACGATTCCATGTGTTTTTTCATCATTTTGATGTCTTTCTCCATTATTTTACTATGTAGAAAATAGTAAAAATAAAGAAAAACCTTTGAATGAGTAGGTGAGTCCAAACTTTTGTCTGGTTCTGTACATACAATTCCATGGCAACAGCTCCAGTGGACATTCCTGCAGTCAGCATACCAATTGCCGGCTCCCTCTGAGACATCTGGCATTTCTGTGTGACAAAACTGCACATTTTCGAGTGGCCTTTATTGTCCCCAGCACAAGGCACTTGTGTAATGATAATGCTGCTTAATAAGCTTCTTTGATATGCCACACCTGTCAGGTGGATGGATTATCTTGGCAAAGAATACATGTTCAGTAACAACAGGGATGTAAAATTTCAGAGAGAAATAAGCTTTTTGGAAAATGTTCAGTAACAAATTCTGCATGGAAAATTTCTGCAACACTTTATTCGTATGGGACCAACACTTTGGATGCACCAACACTTTACATTTCAGCTCATGTTGCCATGGGACCAACACTTTACATGTTGCCATGGGACCAACACTTTACATGTTGCCATGGGACTAACACTTTACATGTTGCCATGGACCAACACTTTACATGTTTATATTTTTGTTCAGTGTTTCTATCAGTTTTAGAAACATATGATGATGTCATAGTGAATGAACCAGCCCTTTCAGACTTTATAATATGGCTGTATATAAACTTACTATATATAGTTACTATCAGTTTTTAGGAACATCTACCCAAAATGTTTCGCCTTCTTATTTTTTTTTTACTTTATCCAAAATGTCATGACGTCAGTGATAGTCAAGATATAAAAATGAAATAACGTGTCGAACAATGGGAGATGTTACTGATGCTTCACCTTCTTATTTTTTACTTTACCCAAAATATGAAATCAGCGCCTCATCGTCAAAATGTTGAAAATCTGAACGTTTAAATAAGAAATTGGTCCATTTAAACAGCAATGTGTCGAACCCTTTCAACAACGGGGAGATGTTACTGATGTGCTTTTGCCTCCAATGTAAAAACAAAAACAAACAAAAAACACAAATTTACTTCTTTAGTTATTTGATGTTTAAGGAAGTGTGTCGGTCACATTCTGTATCATACAGCTATGAAAGTTATATATTTAGAACCGCCTGCTCGGTTGGAATCCAGTGACGTCTGTTTCATAGAACTGTTTTGTGTTCTGAGAAAAAACATGTCTTCAGTGTCCTGGAACTGTTTCGTTTTTTGTGATCTGACTTTTATAAAATATTATTAGTAATTACCAGGAAGCTAAATCACACCAAGATTGTTCAAATTGGCCTCAGATTATTGAGGGATCTGATTAGGATTTTACCCTCGTAGCAAGGCCGTTTTGTCATGTGGAGGTTTTGTTCAGGTCTCTATTTAAGTGAACACTCTGTCTTTGGCAGGAGAAAGACCAGACTCAGAGGAACCAGAGCCAGTGAAGTCCAAACCAGCAAGACAACACCTCTGCTCCCAGTGTGGAAAGAGTTTTAACCAGAAAGAGCACCTGAAAAACATGAGAGAATACACACGGGGAGAAGCCTTACCACTGCTCCCAGTGTGGAAAGAGTTTTACCCAGAAAAGCAACCTGAAAACATGAGAGCATTCACACAGGGGAGAAGCCTTTCCAATGCTCCCAGTGTGGAAAGAGTTCTGCCTCACTTATGTAAACTGAAAACACACCAGAGAATACACACGGGGAGAAGCCTTACCACTGTTCCCAGTGTGGAAAGAATTTTGCCCACTTATGTAACCTGAAATCGCATGAGAGATTACACACAGGGGAGAAGCCTTACCCCTGCTCCCAGTGTGGAAAGCGTTTTACCCACTCATGTAACCTGAAAACACATGAGATATTACACACGGGGAGAAGCCTTACCCTGCTCCCAGTGTGGAAAGAGTTTTGCCCACTTATGTAAACTGAAAATACATCAAAGAATACACACAGGCGAGAAGCCTTACCACTGCTCCCAGTGTGGAAGGAGTTTTACCCACTTATGTAACCTGAAAAGACATGAAAGATTACACAGTCTGAACAGTAGATATAGGATAGGATAGGATAGGGGATAGATGTAGGCTGAACATTTTTAGAGAAAAAGTCCTTCTATCCTAGGGGGGATCAGCTTTAATATTGAACTTAGATTGTAGCTCCCATCAATGTAATTGTCTACTTCATTTCTAATCCCCCATATATGTTTTGTGTATATATATAATATGTGTGTATGTAAATACTGAACAAAAATATGAACACAAATGTAACAATTTCAAACATTTTTACTGAGTTCAAGTTCATATTAAGAAATCAGTCAATCTAAATAAATTCATTAGAGGCCGAATGTATATTTGGAAATGACTGGGAATACAGATATGCATCCGTAGGTCACAGATAATTGATAGAAGATGTAGGCACGATCAGAAAACCAGTCATCCTGATGGGACCACCATTTGCCTAGAACTTGATTGTGGCCTCCCAATCCTGGGTCAAATGTCTTCAGTCATTAAATTGTTGCGTGTTCTATATCCTGTCAATCATTTATTCCTTCATAAACAGAAAACATATGTACCTAAACACAACATGTGTTCAAACCCCTTTGGTTACTGACCTCTTGACCTTTATATCTGTATGTTACTGCACCTAAACACAACATGTATACCTAACACAACATGTATACCTAAACACAACATGTGTATATCTAAACACAACATGTATACCTAAACACAACATGTATATTAGAAACCAGTCATGTGCCTAAACACAACATGTTGCCTAAACACAACATGTGCCTGTGGAAACATGTATACCTAAACTGTTTCAACATGTGTATTACTGCCTAAATTGTTGACATGTGCCCTAAACACAACATTTATGCCTTCATGAACAGCAAAACACAACATGTGCCTAAACACAACATGTATATTACTGCACCTAAACACAACATGTATACCTAAACACAACATGTATACCTAAACACAACATGTATATTACTGCACCTAAACACAACATGTATACCTAAACACAACATGTATACCTAAACACAACATGTGTACCTAAACACAACATGTATACCTAAACACAACATGTGTACCTAAACACAACATGTGTACCTAAACACAACATGTATATTACTGTACCTAAACACAACATGTGTATTACTGTACCTAAACACAACATGTATACCTAAACACAACATGTATATTACTGTACCTAAACACAACATGTATATTACTGTACCTAAACACAACATGTATACCTAAACACAACATGTGTACCTAAACACAACATGTGTATTACCTAAACACAACATGTGTACCTAAACACAACATGTGTATTACTGCACCTAAACACAACATGTATACCTAAACACAACATGTGTACCTAAACACAACATGTATACCTAAACACAACATGTATACCTAAACACAACATGTGTACCTAAACACAACATGTATACCTAAACACAACATGTATACCTAAACACAACATGTATACCTAAACACAACATGTATACCTAAACACAACATGTATACCTAAACACAACATGTATACCTAAACACAACATGTGTACCTAAACACAACATGTATACCTAAACACAACATGTATACCTAAACACAACATGTGTACCTAAACACAACATGTGTACCTAAACACAACATGTATACCTAAACACAACATGTATACCTAAACACAACATGTATACCTAAACACAACATGTATACCTGTACAACATGTGCACCTAAACACAACATGTGTACCTAAACACAACATGTATACCTAAACACAACATGTATACCTAAACACAACATGTATACCTAAACACAACATGTATACCTAAACACAACATGTGTACCTAAACACAACATGTATACCTAAACACAACATGTATACCTAAACACAACATGTATACCTAAACACAACATGTATACCTAAACACAACATGTGTACCTAAACACAACATGTGTACCTAAACACAACATGTATACCTAAACACAACATGTATACCTAAACACAACATGTATACCTAAACACAACATGTATACCTAAACACAACATGTATACCTAAACACAACATGTGTACCTAAACACAACATGTATACCTAAACACAACATGTATACCTAAACACAACATGTGTACCTAAACACAACATGTATACCTAAACACAACATGTGTACCTAAACACAACATGTATACCTAAACACAACATGTATACCTAAACACAACATGTATACCTAAACACAACATGTATACCTAAACACAACATGTATACCTAAACACAACATGTATACCTAAACACAACATGTATACCTAAACACAACATGTGTACCTAAACACAACATGTATACCTAAACACAACATGTGTATAAACACAACATGTATACCTAAACACAACATGTGTACCTAAACACAACATGTATTACCTAAACACAACATGTATACCTAAACACAACATGTATACCTAAACACAACATGTATACCTAAACACAACATGTATACCTAAACACAACATGTATACCTAAACACAACATGTATACCTAAACACAACATGTGTACCTAAACACAACATGTATACCTAAACACAACATGTATACCTAAACACAACATGTGTACCTAAACACAACATGTATAATCTAAACACAACATGTGTACCTAAAAACACAACATGTATGTTAAACACAACATGTGTATACCTAAACACAACATGTATACCTAAACACAACATGTATACCTAAACACAACATGTGTATTACTAAAAACACAACATGTATACCTAAACACAACATGTATACCACCTAAACACAACATGTATACCTAAACACAACATGTATACCTAAACACAACATGTGTACCTAAACACAACATGTATACCTAAACACAACATGTGTACCTAAACACAACATGTGTAACAAACACAACATGTACCTAAACACAACATGTACCTAAACACAACATGTGTACCTAAACACAACATGTACCTAAACACAACATGTACCTAAACACAACATGTGTACCTAAACACAACATGTATACCTAAACACAACATGTATACTTAAACACAACATGTGTACCTAAACACAACATGTGTATTACTCCTAAACACAACATGTATACCTAAACACAACATGTGTACCTAAACACAACATGTGTATTACCT
>NW_026286427.1:0-2500 GCF_023373465.1 Oncorhynchus keta | reverse complement strand
TTGACTACATCTCTTCTAAGGAATAGACTGTTAATCAGATCCTCCTCCATCTATTGACTACATCTCTTTCTACTGAATAGACTGTTAATCAGATCCTCCTCCATCTATTGACTACATCTCTTCTCCTGAATAGACTGTTAATCAGATCCTCCTCCATCTATTGACTACATCTCTTTCTACTGAATAGACTGTTAATCAGATCCTCCATCTATTGACTACATCTCTTTCTACTGAATAGACTGTTAATCAGATCCTCCTCCATCTATTGACTACTTCTCTTCTACTGAATAGACTGTTAATCAGATCCTCCATCTATTGACTACATCTCTTTCTACTGAATAGACTGTTAATCAGATCCTCCATCTATTGACTACATCTCTTTCTAAGGAATAGACTGTTAATCAGATCCTCCATCCAGTGACTACATCTCTTTCTACTGAATAGACTCCTCCATCTATTGTTAATCAGATCCTCCTCCATCTATTGACTACATCTCTTTCTAAGGAATAGACTGTTAATCAGATCCTCCTCCATCTATTGACTACATCTCTTTCTACTGAATAGACTGTTAATCAGATCCTCCTCCATCTATTGACTACATCTCTTTCTCCTGAATAGACTGTTAATCAGATCCTCCTCCATCTATTGACTACATCTCTTTCTACTGAATAGACTGTTAATCAGATCCTCCATCTATTGACTACATCTCTTTCTACTGAATAGACTGTTAATCAGATCCTCCTCCATCTATTGACTACTTCTCTTTCTACTGAATAGACTGTTAATCAGATCCTCCATCTATTGACTACATCTCTTCTACTGAATAGACTGTTAATCAGATCCTCCATCTAGTGACTACATCTCTTCTCCTGAATAGACTGTTAATCAGATCCTCCTCCATCTATTGACTACATCTCTTTCTACTGAATAGACTGTTAATCAGATCCTCCATCTATTGACTACATCTCTTTACTACTGAATAGACTGTTAATCAGAATCCTCCTCCATCTATTGACTACATCTCTTTCTACCTGGAATAGACTGTTAATCAGATCCTCCCTCCATCTATTGACTACATCTCTTTCTACTGAATAGACTGTTAATCAGATCCTCCATCTATTGACTACATCTCTTTCTACTGAATAGACTGTTAATCAGATCCTCCATCTAGTGACTACATCTCTTTCTACTGAATAGACTATTAATCAGATCCTCCATCTATTGACTACTTTCTGTTTCTACTGAATAGACTGTTAATCAGATCCTCCATCTAGTGACTACATCTCTTTCTACTGAATAGACTGTTAATCAGATCCTCCATCTATTGACTACATCTCTTTCTACTGAATAGACTGTTAATCAGATCCTCCATCTATGACTACATCTCTTTCTACTGAATAGACTGTTAATCAGATCCTCCATCTAGTGACTACTTCTTTCTCCTGAATAGACTGTTAATCAGATCCTCCATCTATGACAGAATAGACTGTTAATCAGATCCTCCATCTATGACTACATCTCTTTCTACTGAATAGACTGTTAATCAGATCCTCCATCTATTGACTACTTCTACTGAATAGACTGTTAATCAGATCCTCCATCTAGTGACTACATCTCTTTCTACTGAATAGACTGTTAATCAGATCCTCCATCTAGTGACTACATCTCTTTCTACTGAATAGACTGTTAATCAGATCCTCCCATCTAGTGACTACTTCTGTTTCTACTCCTGGAATAGACTGTTAATCAGATCCTCCATCCATCTTGACTACTTCTGTTTCTACTGAATAGACTGTTAATCAGATCCTCCATCTAGTGACTACATCTCTCTACTGAATAGACTGTTAATCAGATCCTCCTCCATCTATTGACTACATCATCTTTCTACTGAATAGACTGTTAATCAGATCCTCCATCTAGTGACTACTTCTTTCTACTGAATAGACTGTTAATCAGATCCTCCTTCCATCTATGACTACTTCTGTTTCTACTGGAATAGACTGTTAATCAGATCCTCCATCTAGTGACTACATCTCTTTCTACTGAATAGACTGTTAATCAGATCCTCCATCTAGTGACTACATCTCTTTCTACTGAATAGACTGTTAATCAGATCCTCCATCTATTGACTACATCTTTCTACTGAATAGACTGTTAATCAGATCCTCCATCTATTGACTACTTCTGTTTCTACTGAATAGACTGGCTAATCAGATCCTCCATCTAGTGACTACATCTCTTTCTACTGAATAGACCTGACCCAATCAGTCCTCCATCTAGTGACTACATCTCTTTCTACTGAATAGACTGTTAGCATCAGATCCCTCCCTCCCATCTATTGACTACATCTCTTTCTACTGAATAGACTGTTAATCAGATCCTCCATCTTGACTGCTTCTGTTTCTACTGAATAGACTGTTAATCAGATCCTCCTCCATCTATTGACTACATCTCTTTCTACTGAATAGACTGTTAATCAGATCCTCCTCCATCTATTGAC
>NW_026286426.1:22500-167377 GCF_023373465.1 Oncorhynchus keta | reverse complement strand
CAATAACACATCTCTAGGGTTCCATAGTCACAGTCAATAACACATCTCTAGGGTTCCATGCTGGGGTTCCATTTACCTTGCACCACACCAAGACATCTCTAGGCTCCATGAGGGGGTTCTTTACCTGCACCACACCAAGACAGCAGTAGAGGGGTACTTCACCTGCACCACACCAAGAGAGCAGCAGAGGAGTACTTCACCTGCACCACACCAAGAGAGCAGTAGAGGGGTACTTCACCTGCACCACACCAAGAGAGCAGTAGAGGGGTACTTCACCTGCACCACACCAAGAGAGCAGTAGAGGGGTACTTCACCTGCACCACACCAAGAGAGCAGTAGAGGGGTACTTCACCTGCACCACACCAAGAGAGCAGTAGAGGGGTACTTCACCTGCACCACACCAAGAGAGCACCACACCAAGAGAGCAGCAGAGGGGTACTTCACCTGCACCACATCAAGAGAGCAGTAGAGGGGTACTTCACCTGCACCACACCAAGACAGCAGTAGAGGGGTACTTCACCTGCACCACACCAAGAGAGCAGCAGAGGGGTACTTCACCTGCACCACACCAAGAGAGCACCACACCAAGAGAGCAGTAGAGGGGTACTTCACCTGCACCACACCAAGAGAGCAGTAGAGGGGTACTTCACCTGCACCACACCAAGAGAGCAGTGAGGAGTACCTCACCTGCACTGAACACCAAGAGAGCAGTAGAGGGGTGACTTGGATCTGACCTGCACCACACCAGAGAGCAGATAGAGGATCTGTACTTCACCTGCACCACACCAAGAGAGCAGTAGAGGGGTCTGGGAGTACTTCACCTGCACCACACCAAGAGAGCAGCAGAGGAGTACTTCACCTGCACCACACCAAGAGAGCAGGGTGAGGGGTACTTCACCTGCACCACACCAAGAGGCAGTGTCTCCGAGGGGTGATTCACCTGCACCACACCAAGAGAGCAGTGGGCTGAGGGGTACTTCACCTGCACCACACCAAGAGAGCAGTGAGGGGTACTTCACCTGCACCACACCAAGAGAGCACCAGAGGAGGATGCGGCACCTGCACCACACCAAGAGAGCAGGAGCAGAGGAACTTGGGAATGAACTCCGGTCCTGGAAAAGTTTAATGGCAACGAGGCCTTCTCTGTTTCAGACGGCTACCCAATGTCCTTGCTCCGGTCCAAACGCCACGCCCACAGACGTTAGTTTCTTCTCCACGATGACTCTGGATCTGAGTACCTCCACGATGACTCTGGATCTGAATACCTCCACGATGACTCTGGATCTGAGTACCTCCACGATGACTCTGGATCTGAGTACCTCCACGATGACTCTGGATCTGAGTACCTCCACGATGACTCTGGATCTGAGTACCTCCACGATGACTCTGGGTCTGAGTACCTCCACGATGACTCTGGATCTGAGTACCTCCACGATGACTCTGGATCTGAGTACCTCCACGATGACTCTGGATCTGAGTACCTCCACGATGACTCTGGGTCTGAGTACCTCCACGATGACTCTGGATCTGAGTACCTCCACGATGACTCTGGATCTGAGTACCTCCACGATGACTCTGGGTCTGAGTACCTCCACGATGACTCTGGGTCTGAGTACCTCCACGATGACTCTGGGTCTGAGTACCTCCACGATGACTCTGGGTCTGAGTACCTCCACCGATGAAACCCTCTTGTCAGTACCCTCCACGAAACCCTCTTGTCATCTGAGTACCCTCTTGTCATTACTCTGAAACCCTCTGTCAGTACCTCCACGATGACCCTCTGTCATTACCATTGACTGAAACCCTCTTGTCATTACCGTTCGAAACCCTCTTGTCATTACCGCTACGAAACCCTCTTGTCATTACCGACGAAACCCTCTTGTCATTACCTCTAGTGAAACCCTCTTGTCATTACCGTTATGAAACCCTCTTGTCATTACCGTTACAAAACCCTCTTGTCATGATTGAACCTCTTGTCATTACCTCCACATGTACGAAACCCTCTTGTCAGTTACCGTTTTGAAACCCTCATCTACCGTACCGCCATCATTTCTGAAACCCTCTTGTCATTACCGTTACGAAACCCTCTTGTCATTACCGTTACGAAACCCTCTTGTCATTACCGAACAAAACCCTCTTGTCATTACCGTTACAAAACCCTCTTGTCATTACCGTACGAAACCCTCTTGTCATTACCGTTACGAAAACCCTCTTGTCATTACCGTTACGAAACCTGTCATTGCTACTCTTGTCATTACCGCTACGAAACCCTCTTGTCATTACTGAGAAACCCTCTTGTCATTACCGTTACGAAACCCTCTTGTCATTACTTACTGAAACCCTCTTGTCATTACCATACGAAACCCTCTTGTCATTACCGCTACATAAACCCTCTTGTCATTACCGTTACGAAAACCTGATTGTCATTACCGTATGAAACCCTCTTGTCATTACCGTTAAAACCCTCTTGTCATTACCGTTCTGAGAACCCTCTTGTCATTACCGTACTGAAACCCTCTTGTCATTACCGTTATGAAACCCTCTTGTCATTACCGTTACAAAACCCTCTTGTCATTACCGTTACGAAAACCTCTTGTCATTACCGTACCCTCTTGTCATTACCGCTAAAACCTCTTGTCATTACCGTTACGAAACCCTCATGTCATTACCGTTACGAAACCCTCTTGTCATTACCGCTACGAAACCCTCTTGTCATTACCGTTACGAAACCCTCTTGTCATTACCGCTAAAACCCTCTTGTCATTACCGTTACGAAACCCTCTTGTCATTACCGTACGAAACCCTCTTGTCACATGAAACCCTCTTGTCATTACCGTTACATGAAACCCTCTTGTCATTATACGAAACCCTCTTGTCATTACTGTATGCCGTTACGAAACCCTCTTGTCATTACAGTTAAGAAACCCTCTTGTCATTACCGTTACGAAACCCTCTTGTCATTACCGTGACGAAACCCTCTTGTCATTACACGTTAAACCCTCTTGTCATTACCGTTACAAAACCCTCTTGTCATTACCGTGACAAACCCTCTTGTCATTACCGCAGAAACCCCTCTTGTCATTACCGTTACGAAAAACCTCTTGTCATTATATATTAAAGGTCATGACTGCTACGAAACCCTCTTGTCATACCGTTACGAAACCCTCTTGTCATTACCGTTAATGAAACCCTCTTGTCATTACCGTACGAAACCCTCTTTGTCATTACCGTTACAAAAACCTCTTGTCATTACCGTTACGAAACCCTCTTGTCATTACCGTTACGAAACCCTCTTGTCATGACAAACCCTCTTGTCAAATGTGAAACCCTCTTAGAAGGTGACCGTTGACTAAAACCCTCTTGTCATTATTACAAAAACCCTCTTGTCATTATTTAAGGAAACCCTCTTGTCATTACTGTTGAAACCCTCTTGTCATTACCGTTACATCAAACCCTCTTGTCATTACCGCTAAAACCTCTTGTCATTATTATGAAACCCTCTTGTCATTACCGTTACGAAACCCTCTTGTCATTACCGTTACGAAACCCTCTTGTCATTACCATAAAAATCTTGTCATTACCGTTATGAAACCCTCATGTCATTACCGTGACGAAACCCTCTTGTCATTACCGTTTTGTTGTTGAAACCCTCTTGTCATTACCGCTAGCAAAACCCTCTTGTCATTATTGTTGAAACCCTCTTGTCATTACCGTTCTAGCTAACCCTCTTGTCATTACCGTTAGTACAAAACCCTCTTGTCATTGGTACCGTATAAAAACCCTCTTGTCATTACCGCTACGAAACCCTCTTGTCATTACCGTTACGAAACCCCTTGTCATTACCGTTACGAAACCCTCTTGTCATTACCGTTCTACTAAACCCTCTTGTCATTACCGCTATGAAACCCTCTTGTCATTACCGTGACATGTCATTACCTTACGAAACCCTATTGTCATTACCGTTGGAAACCCTCTTGTCATTACCGTTATATATTAAAGGTTGTCATTACCGTTACGAAAACCTCTTGTCATTACCGTTACGAAACCCTCTTGTCATCTACTAATGTGATTTAAACCCTCTTCAAGGTGACCGTTCTGAGCCCTCTTGTCATTACCGTTACGAAGGTGTCATTACCGTTAAAACCCTCTTGTATTACCGAAGGTGACATGAAAACCCTAATGTCATTACCGTTACGAAACATGGTCAGCTAATGTGATTTATATCATGTATTACCGTTATCTAAACCCTCTTGTCATTACCGTGATATATTTGTCATTACCGCTGGATCTAGCTAATGTGATTTTGTCATTACCGAAGGTGACCCTCTGTCATTACCGCTGAAACCCTGATTGTCATTATATTATGAAACCCTGGATCATTAGCTAAACCCTGTGATTTATATATTCTTGTCATGACCGTGACATGGATCTAGTCAATGTACCCTCTTTATATATTATGAAGGTGACATGAAACCCTCTTGTCATTTATATATTATGAAGGTCTTGTCATTACTTAGCTAAAACCTCTTGTCATTATTATGAAACCCTGACATGTCTTAATGTGATTTAACCCTCTTGTGACATGGAAAACCTAGCTAATGTCATGATTTATATATTATGAAGGTGACATGGCCGGCGCCCCATGGGCATTTATATATTATTATGAAACCTAGCTAATGTGATTTATATATTATGAAGGTGACATGGATCTAGCTAATGTGATTTATATATTATGAAGGTGACATGGATCTAGCTAATGTGATTTATATATTATGAAGGTGACATGGATCTATGGGCCGTAGGAGTAGTATTAATATTTAGAGATCTATGTTATGAAGGTGACATTCCATGGGCCGTTAGAGTAGTATTAATTTAGAGATCTAGCTAATGTGATTTATATATTATGAAGGTGACATGGCCAACGGCCCATGGGCCTGTTAGAAGTAGTATGTATTATTTAGAGATCTAATGTGATTTATATATTATGAAGGTGATTAGCAAATATATTATGAAGGTGACATGGCCAACGGCCCATGGGCCTGTGAGGAGTAGTATTATTATTTAGAGATCTAGCTAATGTGATTTGAGTTTCCACTTCCTCAGGTGTTGAAACCCAAATTAATAAGGATATTGGGTGCACATAAAGATGTATGTGAATAACAGTTTAAATTAACACCATTTAAAAGCTAAATATTGACTAATTATTTACCATTTACAACAATCACAACAACAAGGTCAAAGGTTGAATGTCTCTTGCTCAGTTGCAGCTAATCGATGGCGATATTAAAGGCAATTGCTGACCAGAATGTGGTAAAAGTTAAGCTGTTTGAAAGGGGACCATATAAACTTCGCCCAATTCTTTAACGTTAACTAATAAATTAATGTAAAAGAAATTCCTCCATTTTTTTCAGAAAACCAAAACAAAGGATGTTCAATCTGTGTCCATAACCTGTGAACAAACCAAATTTGTGTCTCGGTTCCGTATAGACCTGGTTGGATCCAGATCCCATCCGTGTGGGAAGCAGCAGAAAAGTCTTTTTTTAAGCTACTTTATTAACCAGCGCAGATAAATTGTTAATAAAGTGATGCATGTCACATTGCCTGTCCCGGTAAACACCCCTGTCTTTACAAGACTGTAAAAACACAAAACTCAAGGCAATTCAATTTGGCTGTAAATGGAAGAACAGGCTCCATTATCATCTCGCCTCCATAACATCTCGCCTCCATGTAAATAGAAGAACAGGCTCTGTATTGCTACATCATCATCTCCATAACAGCTGTAAATAGAAGAACAGGCTCTGTATTGCTTCATTATCATCTCATCTCCATATAGAAGAGCAGGCTCTGTATTGCTACATTATCATCTCATCTCCCCCTGTATGGGCATTCTAGGGTAGCCTAGTGGTTAGAAGCATGACTAGTAACCGAAGGTAGTGACCATTCTACTGTACAAATCTGTCGTTCTGCCCCTGAACAGGCATTAACCCACTGTTCCATGGGGCGGCATTGAAAATGAGAATGGTTCTTAACTGTTGCCTAGTTAAATAAAGGTTAAAAAATCCCCCTAATGACATTCAGGTACAAAAATCCCCCTGTATGACATGTCATTGACTCCCCTGAACAGGCAGTTAACTCACTGTTCCTAGGTCATTGAAAATGAGAATTTGTTCTTAACTGATGCCTAGAATTGCCTAATAAAAAAGAATGTAGGTGGACATTCTACTGTAGAAGGATGACATGTCGTGAGGAATCCCCTGTATGGACATTCTACCAAAAGGATGACAGAAGGAGTGACATGGACATTCTACTGTGAGGAATCCCCCTGTATGGACATTCTACTGTAGAAGGATGACACGTGAGTGAGGAATCCCCCTGTATGGACATTCTACTGTAGAAGGATGACACGTAGTGAGGAATCCCCTGTATGGACATTCTACCGTAGAAGGATGACACGTAGTGAGGAATCCCCCTGTATGGACATTCTACCGTAGAAGGATGACACATAGTGAGGAGGTAGTGAGGAATCCCCTGTATGGGCATTCTACTAGAAGGATGACACGTAGAAGGATGACACATAGTGAGGAGGTAGTGAGGAATCCCCCTGTATGGACATTCTACTGTAGAAGGATGACACATAGTGAGGAGGTAGTGAGGAATCCCCCTGTATGGACATTCTACCGTAGAAGGATGACACATAGTGAGGAGGTAGTGAGGAATCCCCCTGTATGGACATTCTACCGTAGAAGGATGACACGTAGTGAGGAATCCCCCTGTATGGACATTCTACTGTAGAAGGATGACACATAGTGAGGAGGTAGTGAGGAATCCCCCTGTATGGACATTCTACTGTAGAAGGATGACACATAGTGAGGAAGTAGTGAGGAATCCCCCTGTATGGACATTCTACTGTAGAAGGATGACACATAGTGAGGAGGTAGTGAGGAATCCCCCTGTATGGACATTCTACCGTAGAAGGATGACACATAGTGAGGAGGTAGTGAGGAATCCCCCTGTATGGACATTCTACTGTAGAAGGATGACACGTAGTGAGGAATCCCCCTGTATGGACATTCTACCGTAGAAGGATGACACATAGTGAGGAGGTAGTGAGGAATCCCCCTGTATGGACATTCTACCGTAGAAGGATGACACATAGTGAGGAGGTAGTGAGGAATCCCCTGTATGGACATTCTAGTGACACATAGTGAGGATAGTGAGGAATCCCCTGTATGGACATTCTACCGTAGAAGGATGACACATAGTGAGGAAGTAGTGAGGAATCCCCCTGTATGGACATTCTACCGTAGAAGGATGACACATAGTGAGGAGGTAGTGAGGAATCCCCCTGTATGGACATTCTACCGTAGAAGGATGACACATAGTGAGGAGGTAGTGAGGAATCCCCCTGTATGGACATTCTACTGTAGAAGGATGACACATAGTGAGGAGGTAGTGAGGAATCCCCCTGTATGGACATTCTAGTGAAGTTCTACATTGAATGTGTTGTTTTTAATGTCGGAACACCGTGAGATTCTGATTTTCTGTCAGTCCTGGATACCATTGTTATGGTGTCTGTGTGCAGTAGGAAGGAACTTAAGAGGTTGTTTTGTGAGCCAATGATAACTAGTGTTAGTGAAATGACTGGATGTCTTTCTTTTTCCCTCTTTCTTTTATTTAACCCTTATTTTATTTAGCCGTTATTTTATTTAGCCCTTATTTTATTTAACCCTTATTTTATTTAACCCTTATTTTATTTAGCCATATTATTTAACCCTTATTTTATATAACCCTTATTTTATTTAACCCTTATTTTACCAGGTAAGTTGACTGAGAACACATTCTCATTGAAACCAACGAAATGGGGAATAGTTTCAGGGGAGAGGATGGGGGATGAATGAGCCAATTGTAGACTGGGGATGATTAGGTGACCGTGATGGTATGAGGGCCAGATTGGGAATACAGGTACCTTAGCATATGCTACTGTACCTGTAGACTTCCAGTCATTGCGCTAATGCTAGTTACCAGAATTCCTCTAAAGCCACACTGTAAAATGGATCTGATTTGGAATAAATATGTGGAATCATGTGGAAGTTTCATTCATGTCTCTATGATTAAATAAACACTTTGTTTGTTTTTGGCAGGAGAAAGACCAGACTCTGAGGAACCAGAGGAAGAAATGTCCAAACCAGCAAGACCATACCACTGCTCCCAGTGTGCAAAGAGTTTTACCCAGTTAGGGAACATGAAAAGACACGAGAGGACACACACAGGTGATAAACCTTACCACTGCTCCCAGTGTGCAAAGAGTTTTACCCGGATAGGGTCCCTGAAAATGCATGAGAGAATACATACAGGAGACAAGCCTTACCCCAATGCTCCTTGTGTGTAAAGACATTTTCCTCATCAGGATGCCTGCAAATACATGAGAAGACGCACACAGGCGATAAACCTTCCAATGCTCCCAGTGTGGAAAGAACTTTTCCTTGTCAGCGAACCTGAAAAGACATGAGAGGACACACACAGGAAATAAGCCTCATCAATGCTCCCAGTGTGGAAAGACATTTTACCCGGATAGGGTCCCTGAAAATGCACGAGAGAATACATACAGGAGAAAAGCCATGACCACTGCTCCCAGTGTGGAAAGAGTTTTCCCAGTCAAGGGACCTGAAAAGATCACGAGGATTACATACAGGAAAAAAGCCACACCACTGCTCCCAGTGTGGAAAGACATTTTAACCAGTCAAGGGACCTGAAAAACATGAGGAATACATACAGGGAGAAAAGCCATACCACTGCTCCCAGTGCTCAAAGACATTTTCACAGTTAGGTCACCTGAAAAGTCATGAAAGAACACACACAGGAGATAAGCCTTACCAATGCTCCCAGTGTGGAAAGACATTTTGCCCAGTTAAGTCACCTGAAAGAACATAAGAGGTTGCACACAGGAGATAAGCCTTCCAATGCTCCCAGTGTAGAAAGACATTTTCCTCGCTAGCGAACCTGAAAAGACATGAGGACACACACAGGAGATAAGCCTTCCAATGCTCCCAGTGTAGAAAGACATTTTCCTCGCTAGCGAACCTGAAAAGACATGAGGACACACACAGGAGATAAGCCTTCCAATGCTCCCAGGACCTGTAAATTGATATTTCACATCACATCATCAGAGAACTTACAGTGCTCCCATTGTCTTATATTTTTTACGAAGAATGTGTTTTTTGATTATGCCATATGAAATCGAACTGTACAAAAAATAGATTTGTATGTTTTTATTAGAAAAACATGAATTGAGAATATGGAGTATTTCAGTTTAAATATACAGTACGCCCATGTTAATGTAGACTGCTCTGTGATTAAATTATAATTTTAAAACTCTGGATATTTGTGTGTTTATCGGAGTGTGTCATTCCTCCAGCACTACAGATAATCTATTTGGATGTGATGCATTTTGCTCCATTGTTTCCCTCCAAGGAGCCACCGTTGGAAGACACAAGGAGTTACTTCTTAACGTTGTGGAGGGCCTCCGTACCTTGGCGGGAACCCTTCAATGCATTGCTGGAACAAGCCACAACGGTAACCTTCCAGACTCCTAGTAACCCCAAACACCAGAGGTGTTTCTCCCCATACCCATTTCAGTTGGTGGCCCACTCTGATGATTTATATCTGACAGAGTGGCTGTAAAATAAATTATATGGTCACATTTTACAGATGAAGCTTGATTTGGAATGTCTGAGTAGTTCTATATGATGTCATAATACACCCCTCTGATAATCAAGTGATGTTTGGAATGTCTGAGTAGTTCTATATGATGTCATAATAGACCCCTCTGATAGTGATACATTTGCTCCATTGTTTCCATGTCAGTTGGTTTCCCACTCTGATGATTTATATCTCACAGAGGGGCTGTAAATGAATAGTATGATGACATCATACAGACCTTAGTGGAGTTCCTGACCGACTTGACGTGCAGATGTTGCATTGCATCAACCAATGGTTGCGTGTCACGTCTTTAACTGTGCAGTAGGGCATCGGAATGCAATATCATACGATGTGGTTAGCTGATCTGTTAAATACCTATTCAGACGTTGTAAGATGAGATCTGGCATGCGTCTGCAACCTAACCAGGGAGGTACACAGAGTGGCTTTAACTTCACTAGGGTAGGGGCAGCATTCAGAATTTTGGATGAAAAGCCCAAATTAAACTGCCTAAATCTTCCACTCTAACGTTTCCAAAACTGTCTGTAAGTATAACAGAACTGATACGGCGAAAACCTGAGGAGAATCCAACCCAAGTATTTATATTTTTTTATAATGACTTTCTATGGGAATATCAAATGGAATACCTCCCAGATTGCAGTTCCTGGGGCTTCCAGTAGATGTCAACAGTCATTAGAAAGAGTTTCAGGCTTGTTTTGGGAAAAATGAGCTAGAATTTGTAGTTTTTCTAGGTGGCTCCCGTGAAGCACGGGCGTGGCAGCATCATGTTGTGGGGGTGCTTTGCTGCAGGAGAGACTGGTGCACTTCACAAAATAGATGGCATCACGAGGGAGGAAAATTATGTGGATATATTGAAGCAACATCTCAAGACATCAGTCAGGAAGTTAAAAGCTTAGTTGCAAATGGGTCTTCCAAACGGACAATGACCCCAAGCATATTTCCACTCTAAAGTATCCAAAACTGTTAAAATCATGTCTCTGAGTATAACAGAACTGATATGGCAGGCGAAAACCTGAGGAGAATCCAACCAGGAAGTACTATTATTTTGAAAGGCTGTTTTTCCATTGGAAGCCTATCCACCATACAAAGACTTAGGACCCAGTTCACAAGCTCTATGGGTTCTTCTACATGTGACCAGTCTTTATGCATTGTTTCAGGCTTTTACTCTGAAAAATGAGGGAGATTGTCCTCTGATTGAAAGTGCTCTGTGGAAATGTCCATTCATCAGCCATGCGCCTGATCGTGAACGCTCCTTTCCTATTGACAAAGCTTTTGTCCGGTTTAAATATTATTGGAGGTATTTGGACATAAAGATGAACATTTATTGTCTAACATGGAGACCTGGGAGTGCCACCAGATGAAGATCATCAAAGGTAAGTGATTAATTTTAGTCGCTATTTCTGACTTTTGTGACACTCTCCTTGGTTGGAAAATGGCTGTATGGTTCTCTGTGGCTATGAGCTGACCTAACATAATCGCAAAGTGTGCTTTTGCCGTAAAGCATTTTTCAAATCTGACACAGCATTACATTAACACATTATATTAAGGAGAAGTTTATCTGTATTCGTATGTTTAACACTTGTATCTTTTATCCATGTTTATGATGAGTATTTCTGTTAATTGATGTGGCTCTCTGCACTTTCACCGGATGTTTGTTTGAGACAATGCATTTCTGAACATGACAATAATTTCAAATGAGGTTTTTGGACATAAAGATTAACTTTATCGAACAAAACACGCATTTATTGTGTAACATGAAGTCCTGTGAGTGCCATCTGATGAAGATCACAAAAAGTTAGTGATTAATTTAATCGCTATTTCTGACTTTTATGAGCCCTCTCCATGGCTGGAAAATGGCTGTATGGTTATCTGTGACTAGGCGCTGACCTAACATAATCGGTTGATGTGCTTTCGCCGTAAAGCCTATTTGAAACAGGACAATATGGCTGGATTTACAAGAAGTTGATCTTTAAAATGGTGAAAATACTTGTATGTTTGAGGAATTTTAATTATGGGATTTCTGTTGTTTTGAATTTGGCGCCCTGCAATTTCACTGGCTGTTGTCGAGTCTGGTCACATCTAACAGGGTGGCTTTACTAGTCTGGTCACATCTAACAGAGTGACTTTACTAGTCTGGTCACATCTAACAGAGTGGCTTTACTAGTCTGGTCACATCTAACAGAGTGACTTTAATAGTCTGGTCACATCTAACAGAGTGGCTTTACTAGTCTGGTCACATCTAACAGAGTGACTTTACTAGTCTGGTCACATCTAACAGAGTGGCTTTACTAGTCTGGTCACATCTAACAGAGTGACTTTACTAGTCTGGTCACATCTAACAGAGTGACTTTACTAGTCTGGTCACATCTAACAGAGTGACTTTACTAGTCTGGTCACATCTAACAGAGTGACTTTACTAGTCTGGTCACATCTAACAGAGTGACTTTACTAGTCTGGTCACATCTAACATAGTGACTTTATGGAGATCACTGTTAAACATCAACATGGCTTTACAGTCTGGTCACATCTAACAGATGGTGCAGAATGGAGATCACATTAAACCATAGTGGCTTTACAGTCTGGAGATCACTAAAGAGTGGTTTACAGAATGGAGATCACATCTAAACATATGGTGCAGAATGGAGATCACTGGTCAACCATATGGTGCAGAATGGAGATCACCAGAGTTAAACCATATGGTGCTGGAGATCACCATTAAACCATATGGCTTTACTAGTCTGGTCACCATTAAACCATATGGTGCAGCTTTACTGGAGTCACTGTTAAACCATATGGTGCAGAGTGGAGATCACTTTACCATATGGTCAGATCTAGATCACTGTTAAACCATATGGTCAGAATGGAGATCACTGTTAAACCATATGGTCAGATCTAACAGAGTGCCTTTACTAGTTAAACCATATGGTGCAGAATGAGATCACTTTAAACCATATGGTCAGGTCAATGGAATCACTTTAAACCATATGGTCAGAATGGAGATGACTTTAAACCATATGGTCACAGAATGGAGATGACTTTAAACCATATGGTCACATCAGAATGGAGTCACTTTAAACCATATGGTCAGAATGGAGATCACTTTACTATATGGTGCAGATCTGGAGAGTGGCTTTACTAGTCTGGTCACATCTAACATAGTGACTTTACCAGTCTGGTCATTCACTGTTAAACAGAGTGACTTCTACCTCTGGTCACATCTAACCTCTTCACTGTTAAACCACTATGGTGCATGAGTCTGGTCAAACCATCTAAACAGGAGATGACTTTACTAGTCTGGTCACTCTAATAGAGTGACTTTACTAGTCTGGTCACATGCCAGAATGCAGAGTGACTTTTAAACTAGTCTGGTCACATTAAACAGAGTGGCTTTAACTAGTCTGGTCTCACATTCCCTATAACAGAGTCCTCTTTATTCTGATAGTTCTGGTCCTCATTCCAACAGAGTGCCTTTACCCCTCCAAACTGGTCACATCTAACAGAGTGGCTTTACTAGTCTGGTCACATCTAACAGAGTGACTTTACTAGTCTGGTCACATCTAACAGAGTGACTTTACTAGTCTGGTCACATCCTCCAGAGTGGCTTTACCATAGTCTGGTCACATCTAACAGAGTGACTTTCCTAGTCTTCACATCTAACAGAGTGATCCCTTACTAACGGTCACATCTAACATAGTGACTCCTTCTTCTTTCCCTATAACAGCCTCATCTTCCTCATTTTCATTCTAACAGAGTGGCTCTAGTCTGGTCACTTTCTAACAGAGTGGCTCCTCCACATCCCTTTACTAGTCATCTGGGACAGCTTTACTAGTCTGGTCCATCTAACAGAGTGGCTTTACTAGTCCCCTCACATCTAACAGAGATGGCTCTTCTTTCTGGTCACATCTCAGAGTGGCTTCTTTCAGTCTGGTTCAGCCCCAGAGTGGCTTTCTCCGTCTGTAGATCTCATCTTCTTTACAGAGGGGCTTTACTAGTCTGGTCACTCATGGTCAGAGGATGTTAGTCTGGTCATCTAACAGACTGACCTTGCTAGGCTCAGTATCAATCTAACAGAGTTTGCTAATCTGGTCAAATTTACAGTAGATGGTAAACAGTTGTGTTTGAAACACTGCGATTCGCGAATGTAAATAAAACAGAGTGACTTTAAAGTCTGCACATCAAAGAGTGGTTTTACTTAGTCTGGTCAAGCATCTAAAAGAGTGGTTTAAAGAGTCTGTTGTTTGTTCTTGAACAGAGTGACCATTTACGTCACGTCTGAAGCCCCTTTCAGTCCATCTAACAGAGTGACTGACTGACTGGAGTGGGTAACGCAGTTTGGAAAATATTTACAACAGTGTTTACATTAGTAAAAAAAAAAGGTCATTTTTAAACAGAGATATGTTTTCTGGTCACATCTAACAGAGTAATTTACCTTCATATCACAGAGTGAACCCTTTACTAGTCTGGTCACATTTTTTTAACAGGTAGTTTTCACTTTCGACTAGTCTTTTATATTTTATTGTACAGAGTGGCTTTACTAGAAAGGTCACATCTACTAGAACAGTGGCTTTACTAGTCTGGTCACATGGTAACAGACTGCATCTTTACTAGTCTGGTCACAGACAACAGAGTGGCTGTACTCTTGCAGTCTGGTCACATCTAACAGAGTACTTTACTAGTCTGTACATAGGTATAGTGGCTACAGTCTGGTACAGCCAGGTACAGCCAGTTACAGCCAGGTACAGCTAACAGAGTTACAGCCAGGTACAGCCAGGTAGGTACAGCCAGGTACAGCCAGGTACAGCCAGGTACAGCCAGGTACAGATAGGTACAGCCAGGGTACAGATAGGTACAGATAGGTACAGATAGGTACAGCCAGGTACAGATAGGTACAGCCAAGAACCCTTTTTGATTGGCAATTGCAAGAAGACATCCAACAGTTCCCTGGAGAGGAAACTGGGAATGGACAACATACAGTGGGGCAAAAAAGTATTTAGTCAGCCACCAATTGTGCAAGTTCTCCCACTTAAAAAGATGAGAGAGGCCTGTAATTTTCATCATAGGTACACTTCAACTATGACAGATAAAATGAGAAAAAAAATCCAGATAATCACATTGTAGGAAATTATGGTGGAAGATACGTATTTGGTCACCTAGTTCTGGGACACTGTAAAGTCCATGGAGAATTAAGAGCACCTCCTCCCAGCTGCCCACTACTCTGAGGCTAGGAAACACTGTCACCACTGATAAATCCACTATAATTGAGAATTTCAATAAGCATTTACGGCTGGCCATGCTTTCCACTTGGCTACCCCTACCCCGGTCAACTGCCTGGCACCCTCCACAGCAACCCGCCAAAGCCCCCACCATTTCTCCTTTACCCAAATCCAGATAGCTGATGTTCTGAAAGAGCTGCAAAATCTGGACCCCTACAAATCAGCCGGGCTAGACAATCTGGACCCTCTTTCTAAAATGATCTGCCGAAATTGTTGCAACCCCTATTTACTAGCCTGTTCAACCTCTCTTTCGTATCGTCTGAGATTCCCAAAGATTGGAAAGCTGCCGCGGTCATCCCCCTCTTCAAATGGGGTGACACTCTAGACCCAAACTGCTACAGACCTATATCACCTGTCTTTCTAAGGTCTTCGAAAACGAAGTTAACAAACAGATTACTGACCATTTCGAATCCCACCATAATTTCTCCGCTATGCAATCTGGTTTCAGAGCCGGTCATGGGTGCACCTCAGCCAAGCTCAAGATTGTAAACTACATCATAACCGCCATCGATAAGAGACATTACTGTGCAGCCGTATTCATCGACCTGGCCAAGGCTTTCGACTCTGTCAATCACAACATTCTTATTGGCAGACAATTTCTCAAATGATTGCCTCGCCTGGTTTACCAACTACTTCTCTGATAGAGTTCAGTGTGTCAAATCGTAGGGACTGTTGTCCGGACCTCTGCCAGTCTCTAAGGGTGTGCCACAGGGTTCAATTCTCGGGCCGACTCTCTTTTCTGTATACATCAATGATGTTGCTCTTGCTGCTGGTGATTCTCTGATCCACCTCTACGCAGACAACATTAGCATCATTGCTAACAGCTACACATAGTGGTAGACAAATGCACTCAGACAGGGGCATTTCCTGGCTGTTTCCTCTTCAGAAAGTTGAAGGAAACTACAAATCACTGAGGCTAATTTAAAGATGGCTTGCAGACAATGAATATAGAATAACTATAACAAAAAATGGATCCAAACTATACCACCACCCAAAATCACACTTTAGAGACAGGAAGGGCAAAGGGGCATCTTTCTCTACACAGGTAGAGTCCTATCTGTCCATGTTGCCTTTTGCAAAGTGGGCACTGCTTCATGTGGCAACATCAACACTCACCTAAATAGCCCATATGCCACTGGGTGAGAGAAGATTTCATTGTTTTTGGGCAGCATTATGTGAGGTGTTGTTATTTGTTGTTAGCGATGAGCCTTGGTCAATTTAGCTTGAATATGCCACCTAATCCTGTCTAATGGGCAGGTCAGCCCTGGAGTAAAGTATTGGCTGTGAGAAGTAAGAGAAAACAACATCTGGTTGTTTTTAAATGACTACTTATGGTATTGCTTGCCAGAATAAACATTGTAATTAATACGTTTCCAATCTGCGTTACCCACTCCAGTCAGCAGGAGGCTGATGTGAGTCTTTCACGTGATGCTTCTTGCGTGACGTATAATCTAGTGGACGGAACTGGAAGCGTCTTCAACAGCGACAAAGGGCTTTCTGATTCACCCACCGCGGTGGTTTGCTAGCGAACCTAAAACATTGATGTGTATATTACTCTTGGTGTTTAGAACATAATTCTGTTTACGTGTTTACGTTTCTACTAGTTCATTTAAACGTGATTTGATACGGCACGAGGCTAATCGCTCGGAACATGAGCTCACTAAGCTCGACGGAGAAAGAAGCTCTGGTGAAAGGAGAGGAAGAAGCTTTCAGGATGAAAAGAGAGGAAGAGGAGGCTATCACATTGAAAGAAGAAGAGGATGAAAGAAGAAGGGGTATTACAGTTAAAGAGGAAGATGGGAAAGAGGTTGTCAAAGTGGAAGGGGAGGAGGTAGAAGCTTTCAGAATCAAAAAGGAGGAAGATGCCATAACATTGAAAGAAGAGAATGAAGTGAAAGAAGAGGAAGAACCATTTGGAGTAAAAGAGGAAGAGGAGGATATCTCAATAAAACAGGAGGAGACTGAAGTTCCGATTTCCACCAGTGAGTACTGTCTTAAAAACAGGGGCACAAACTACCCAGTTGTTGAACTGATGTGTGGTTTTAAAGGGCCATTCTGCTGAATATCTCCTCTTGAATATGTTGTTCAGTACTGTAGGAATTGTTGAAGGGGCGATCTGCCTTTGGTACATATGTTATGGGACTTCGATGTATTTTATTCTCATTCTCCATGTGGTCTATATTAAAGTTCCCCTCATCTAATATAACAGGCTTTTAAAACATTTACATTTTTAAAATTCAATGTTGGTGCATCATTTCTACTTAAAATATCATAAGATCATAAGTTCACCATCTGTTTGATGTTCTCGTTCACACAGGAGAGAGACATGACTATCCTGGATCCTCTGGGGGGCCTCAACAACATCCTGATGTTGACGAGGCAGAGAAGAGTCTCTCCAGATCAGAACACCAGATGGTACAGCTTGGTCTGGTCTATCAGGGGTCTGGGCTGGGTTTGGGTTTCTGTAAAGCACTTTAGGACAACAGTGACATCAGCATCCATAATGATATGTGTCTGTGTCCCCTCTTTATCGTTACCAGGACAAAGCTAGCCCTTCCTCCCTCCCAGAGTCCCCGTGTCATGCCTCTCCCGGTAGCACTTTACTGCTGGGTATGAAGAGGTTGTCTGTGCTGCTGGTGGACTGCAGGAAAACAACGGAGCTGACTGGAACTGTGAGAGGAGGAGAAGAGAAGGAAGGATCAGATTTGACACATCAAAGTAAGTGCTGTAGTTTAGTTTGAACAAATAAATAGATCTTTCGCTGGTATCTGTTCCCAGTAGGGCTGTCCCCGACTAATACAAATACAGCTTTGCAGACTCTTGGCATTCTCTCAACCAGCTTCACCTGGAATTCTTTTCCAACAGTCTTCAAACCAAACTTTATTTGCCACATGCGCCGAATACAACAAGTGTAGACTTTACAGTGAAATGCTTACTTACAAGCCCTCCAGTACCGCTTGCCGTGGGGTAGCAAAGAAAACAGTCTATAACTTGGGTGACTGGAGTCTCAGTCGATTTTAGGAGGAGTTCCCACATATGCTGGGCACTTGTTGGCTGCTTTTCCTTCACTCTGCCATCCAACTCATCCAAAACCATCTCAATTGTCAGGACACCGTTAAACGGGTGTCCTGACTCTCTGCGGTCATTAAAGATCCCATGGCACTTATCGTAAGAGTAGGGGTGTTAACCCCGGTGTCCTGGCTAAATTCCCAATCTGGCCATCAAACCATCACGGTCACCTAATAATCCCCAGTTTACAATTGGCTCATTCATCCCCCTCCTCTCCCCTGTAACTATTCCCCAGGTCGTTGCTGCAAATGAGAATGTGTTCTCAGTCAACTTACCTGGTAAAATAACGGATACATTAAAAAACGTAAAAATTAAATTGGGTTGAGGCCGGTTGATTTGTGGAGGCCCGGTCATCTGATGCAGCTCTCTCCAAAAATCTCAAATTTGGACTCAGACCCAAGGACAGATATCCACCGGTCTAATGTCCAATGCTCGTGTTTCTTGGCCCAAGCAAGTCTCTTCTTCTTATTGCTGTCCTTTAGTAGTGGTTTCTGTGCAGCAATTCGACCATGAAGGCCTGATTCACGCAGTCTCCTCTGAACAGTCTCCTCTGAACAGTCTCCCCTAACCAGTCTCCCCTAACCAGTCTCCCCTAACCAGTCTCCCCTAACCAGTCTCCCCTAACCAGTCTCCCTAAACAGTCTCCTCTAAACAGTCTCCTCTAAACAGTCTCCCTAAACAGTCTCCTCTAAACAGTCTCCCTAAACAGTCTCCTCTGACCAGTCTCCCTAACCAGTCTCCCTAACCAGTCTCCCTAACCAGTCTCCCTAAACAGTCTCCCTAAACAGTCTCTTCTAAACAGTCTCCCTAACCAGTAACCAGTCTCCGTAAACAGTCACCAAACAGTCTACGAAACAGTCTCCGAAACAGTCTCAAACAGTTCCTGAATCCCCCCATCCTTTGTCTCCCTAACCCCCAAACAGTCTTAAACTGAAACAGTTCCAGACAGCTGATCCAAAAAAGTGCAGGTGGAAACAGTCTACTCTAAACAGTCTTCTAAACAGTCTGACTCAGGAAACAGTGCCCACCACCCCTACCAGTCTTCCCTGACCAGTCTCCCTAATAAGTAATATAATATATGCCATTTAAACAGTCTCCTCTAAACAGTCTTTTAAACAGTCTCCTCTAAACAGTCTCTTCTAGTATAAACAGTTACTTAAACAGTCTCCTGGAAGAACAGTCTCCTCTAAACAGTACTCTAAACAGGCTTCTAGTCTGACTCAGGAGGCGTGCACACCACCCACCTCTTCTGAAGTATTTATTTGTGGAAGAGGTGCTGTAACTCTGAGTAACTGGGCTTCTTTCTGACTCAGGAGACGTATCATCACATCTTCTCCCACTCTTGTCACAACACAACTGATTGGCTCAAATGCATTAAAAAGGAAAGAAATTAACTTGTTTAACAAGGAACCTGTTAATTGAAATGCATTCCAGGTGACTACTGAAGTGGTTGAGAGAATGCTAGAGTCTGAGCTGTCAGGCAAACGGGAGGAGTGCACACCACCCACCTCTTCTGAGTATATTACTTGTGGAAGAGAGGTACTCCGAGTAGGCTTCTAGTCTGACTCAGGAGGCATGCACACCACCCACCTCTTCTGAGTATATTACTTGTGGAAGAGAGGTACTCAGAGTAGGCTTCTAGTCTGACTCAGGAGGCGTGCACACCACCCACCTCTTCTGAGTATATTACTTGCAGATGTTCAGTCTCTGGATAGTAAAGTTGACGAGCTCATGGTGAGGATTCCCTTCCAGAGAGACATTGGGGATTGTAGCATACTCTTTTTCAAGGAAACATGGCATAGTGTAGTTATTCCCTCTGTAAGGCAATCAAACAGGCAAGACGTCAGTATAGAGACAAAGTGGAGTCACAATTCAACGGCTCAGACACGAGACGTATGTGACAGGGTCTACAGACAATCACGGACTACAAAGGGAAAACCAGCCACGTCGCGGATACCGGCGTCTTGCTTCCGGACAAGCTAAACACCTTCTTCGCCCGCTATGAGGATAACACAGTGCCACCGACGCGGCCCGCTACCAAGGACTGTGGAGATCTCCTTCTCCGTGGCTGACATGAGTAAGACATTGAAGCGTCTTAACCTTTGCAAAGCTGTCGGCTCAGACGGCATCCCAAGCCGCATCCTCAGAGCAGACCAACTGGCTGAACATATTCAACATATTCAATCTCTCCCTATCCCAGTCTGCTGTCCCCACATGCTTCAAGATGTCCACCATTGTTCCCATACCCAAGAAATCAAAGGTAACTATCGTCCTGTAGCACTCACTTCTGTCGTCATGAAGAGCTTTGAGAGACTAGTCAAGGATCATATCACCTCTACCTGACATCCTAGACCCATTTCAATTTGCTTACCGCACCAATAGATCCACAGACGATGCAATCACCATCACACTGCCCTGTCCCATCTGGACAAGAGGAATACCTATGTAAGAATACTGTTCATTGACTGTAGCTCAGCATTCAACACCATAGTACCCTTCAAGCTCATCATTAAGCCTGGGTCTGAACCCCGCCCTGTGCAACTGGGTCCTGGACTTCCTGACGGGCCGCCCCAGGTGGTGAAGGTAGGAAACAACACCTCCACTTCGCTGATCCTCATCACTGGGGCCCCATAAGGATGCGTGCTCAGCCCCTCCTGTACTCCCTGTTCACCCATGAACTCAATCATTAAGTTTGCAGACGACACAACAGTAGTGGGCCTGATTACCAACAATGACGAGGCAGCCTACAGGGAGAAGGTGAGGGCCCTGGGAGTGTGGTGCCAGGAAATTAACCTCACACCCAACGTCAACAAAACAGTTGATTGTGGACTTCAGGAAACAGCAGAGGGAGCACGCCCCCATCCATATCGATGGGACCGCAGTGGAGAAGGTGGAAAGCTTTAAGTTCCTCAGCCTACACATCACTGACAATCTGAAATGGTCCACCCACACAGACAGTGTGGTGAAGAAGGCACAACAGCACCTTAAACCCTCACAAACCTTTACAGATGCACAATTGAGAGCATCCTGTCGGGCTGGTATGGCACCGCCCGCAACCGCAAGGCTCTCCAGAGGGTGGTGTGGTCTGCCCAACGCATCACCGGGGGCAAACTACCTGCCCTCCAGGACACCTACACCACCCGATGTTACAGGAAGGCCAAAAAGATCATCATGGACAACAACCACCCGAGCCACTGCCTGTTCACCCCGCTATCATCCAGAAGGCGAGGTCAGTACAGGTGCATCAAAGCTGGGACCGAGAGACTGAAAAACAGCTTATATCTCAAGGCCATCAGACTGTTAAACAGCTTCTATCTCAAGGCCATCAGACTGTTAAACAGCCATCACTAACATTAGAGGCTGCTGCCCTATAGGCATAAATACATAGACTATTAATATCTATCATAGACTAGGAATCACTGGCCACTTTAAGGAATGAAACACTAGTCACTTTAATAATGTTTACATATCTGGCATTACTCTTCTCATATGTACATACTGTATTCTATACTATTCTACTGTATCTTAGTCTATGCATTACTCATCTCATATGTATATACTGTATTCTATACTATTCTACTGTATCTTAGTCTATGCATTACTCATCTCATGTGTATATACTGTATTCTATACTATTCTACTGTATCTTAGTCTATGCATTACTCATCTCATGTGTATATACTGTATTCTATACTATTCTACTGTATCTTAGTCTATGCATTACTCATCTCATATGTATATACTGTATTCTATACTATTCTACTGTATCTTAGTCTATGCATTACTCATCTCATATGTATATACTGTATTCTATACTATTCTACTGTATCTTAGTCTATGCATTACTCATCTCATATGTATATACTGTATTCTATACTATTCTACTGTATCTTAGTCTATGCATTACTCATCTCATATGTATATACTGTATTCTATACTATTCTACTGTATCTTAGTCTATGCATTACTCATCTCATATGTATATACTGTATTCTATACTATTCTACTGTATCTTAGTCTATGCATTACTCATCTCATATGTATATACTGTATTCTATACTATTCTACTGTATCTTAGTCTATGCATTACTCATCTCATATGTATATACTGTATTCTATACTATTCTACTGTATCTTAGTCTATGCATTACTCATCTCATATGTATATACTGTATTCTATACTATTCTACTGTATCTTAGTCTATGCATTACTCATCTCATATGTATATACTGTATTCTATACTATTCTACTGTATCTTAGTCTATGCATTACTCATCTCATATGTATATACTGTATTCTATACTATTCTACTGTATCTTAGTCTATGCATTACTCATCTCATATGTATATACTGTATTCTATACTATTCTACTGTATCTTAGTCTATGCATTACTCATCTCATATGTATATACTGTATTCTATACTATTCTACTGTATCTTAGTCTATGCATTACTCATCTCATATGTATATACTGTATTCTATACTATTCTACTGTATCTTAGTCTATGCATTACTCATCTCATATGTATATACTGTATTCTATACTATTCTACTGTATCTTAGTCTATGCATTACTCATCTCATATGTATATACTGTATTCTATACTATTCTACTGTATCTTAGCCTATGCATTACTCATCTCATATGTACATACTGTATTCTATACTATATCTTAGTCTATGCATTACTCATCTCATATGTATATACTGTATTCTATACTATTCTACTGTATCTTAGCCTATGCATTACTCATCTCATATGTATATACTGTATTCTATACTATTCTACTGTATCTTAGTCTATGCCACTCTGACATCGCTCGTCCAAATATTTATATATTATTAATTCCATTCCTTTACTTTAGATGTGTGTGTATTGTTGTGAAATTGTTAGATATTACTTGTTAGTTATTACTACACTGTTGGAGCTAGAGAAACAAGCATTAAGCCGCAATAACATCTGCTAAACATGTTTAACATTTGATTTGACCTCGTGAAGATGGCTGAGTGAATGCCAAGAGTGTGCAAAGCTGTCATCAAGGCAAAAGGGAGGCTACTTTGAAGAATCTCAAATATAAAATATATATTTAGTTACTACATGTGTTATTTCATAGTTTTGATGTCTTCATTGTAGAATAATAATGTAGAAAATAGTAAAAAATAAAGAAAAACCTTGGAATGAGTCGGTGTGTCCAAACGTTTGTCTGGTACAAAAGTAGAAACGCAGATGACCAGCATAAGATGACCTGGCCTCCACAATCACTCGACCTCAACCCAATTGAGATGGTTTGGGATGAGTTGGACCGCAGAGTGAAGGAAAAGCAGCCAACAAATGCTCAGCATATGTGGGGACTCCTTCAAGACTGTTGGAAAAGCATTCCAGGTGAAGCTGGTTGAGAGAATGCCAAGCTGTCATCAAGGCAAAGGGTGGCTACTTTGAAGAATCTAATATATATTTAGATTTGTTTAACACTTTTTGGTTACTACATGATTCCATATTGTTTTTTCCTAGTCTCGATGTCTTCACTATTGTTCCACAATGTAGAAAAAGGTAAAAATAATGAAAAACCCTTGAATGTGTAGGTGAGTCCAAACTTGACTGGTACTGTACATTAAATTCCCTGGCAACAGCTCCAGTGGACATTCCTGCAGTCAGCATGCCAATTACACGCTCCCTCTGAGACATCTGTTGCATTGTGTGACAAAACGGCACATTTTAGAGTGGCCTTTTATTGGCCCCAGCGCAAGGTGTACCCGTGTAATGAGCATGCTGTTTGATCAGGTTCTTGAAATGCCACACCTGTCAGGTGGATGGATTATCTTGGCAAAGGAGAAATGTTCACTAACGGATGTAAACAAATGTGTACATCAAATTTGAGGTAAATAACCTTTCATGCATGTGGAAAAATTCGGGGATATTTTGTTTCAGCTCATGAAACATGGGACCAACACTTTACATAGTTTTATTTTTAATCTTCCCAAAATATTTCACATTCTTTTTTTACTTTACCCAAAATATCGTGACATTAATGAAAGTCAAAATGTTAGAAATGTGTGAATTTCCCTTTATTTCTTATATGTTTAAGGAAGTGTTTAGGTCACATCCTGTATCAACCCTTTCAACAACGGGGAGATGTTACTGATGTGCTTTGTGTCTTCGACGTAAAAACAAGTTTTGGACTTCCACTTTAAATGACTTATTATATGTTTAAGGAAGTGTGTAGGTCACATCCTGTATCATACAGCTATGAAGGTTATATATTTAGAACCACCTGCTTGATAGGAATCTAGCGATGTCTGTGTCTTCAGTGTCTTCAGTGTCCTAGAACTGTTTAGTTAACTGAAGGTTGTATATTTAGAACCGCCTGCTCGGTTGGAACCCAGTGATGTCATAAAACAGAATTAAAAATAAGTAATGTAAACATATCAGTAATTACCAGGATGCTCTCCAACATTTGTTTTCAAATCACACCAAGATTGTTTTAAATGATGAAATGTTTGAAAACTGGCCTCGGTTATTGAGGGATCTGATTAAACCTCATAAGGCAGTTTTATCATGTGGAGATTTCATTCATGATAATAATAATTCTGTTCTCTCTTTAAATAAACACTGTCTTTGGCAGGAGGAAAACCAGACTCTGCGGAACCAGGGACTTCCAAACCAGCAAGACAACACCTCTGCTCCCAGATTGGAAAGAGTTTTACCAAGTTAGGAAGCCTGAAAAGACATGAGAGGACACAACCAGCAGAGAAGCCACACAATTGCACACAGTGTGGAAAGAGTTTTAACCAGTTAGGAAAGCTGAAAGTTCATGAGCGAATACACAGGGGAGAAGCCTTACCACTGCTCCCAGTGTGGAACTAGGTTTACCAAGTTAGGAAGCCTGAACAGACATCAGAGGACACACACAGGGGAGAAGCCACACCATTGCTCCCAGTGTGGAAAGAGTTTTAACCAGTTAGGAAACATGAGATCTCATGAGCGAATACACACAGGGGAGAAGCCTTACCACTGTTCCCAGTGTGGAAAGCGTTTTAACCAGTTAGGAAAGCTGAAAGAACACATGAGACTGCACTCAGGGGAGAAGCCTTACAAATGCTCAGACTGTGGGAAGACATATTACTCATCACAGTCACTTAAAAGTCATATGAAAATCCACACATGTATAATAATTACTTCTATTGTGTAAATTGATATTTCACATCTCATTGACTTAAAATTCATCAGGGGACATACACAGTGCTCCTGTTGTCTTATATTGTTGACTGACAATGTGTTTACCTGTCTTTACCAGATGAAATTAAATGGTACAGGGTATACTCAAACATATATTTGTATGTTTTTATTAGAAAACATGAAGTGAATATGGAGTCTGTCAGCTTGAATATAGAGTAGATCAGATTCCAACTGTTTAAATGGTCCTTTTTTAAACTCTGTGTTTATCTGACTGTGTGTGTTTATCTGGGTGTGTCATTCCTCCAGCACTACAGATAATACAGTGATATTTGGATGTGATGCATTAGTTCCATTGTTTACATTTTCATTGTGGCCCACTGATGATTTAATGACATGAAAATATTCACTGACTCGCTCCTGGATTGACCCAAGCCTCCCACTGTATGAATAAATGTTGTTTCCACGTCATTTCAACTAAATAATTCCATGTGATGTTTGATCAATGATATGAAATGAAAATGATTCCATGTGATGTTTGATCAATGATATGAAATGAACATGATTCCATGTGATGTTTGATCAATGATATGAAATGAACATGATTCCATGTGATGTTTGATCAATGATATGAAATGAACATGATTCCATGTGATGTTTGATCAATGATATGAAATGAAAATGATTCCATGTGATGTTTGATCAATGATATGAAATGAACATGATTCCATGTGATGTTTGATCAATGATATGAAATTAAAATGATTCCATGTGATGTTTGATCAATGATATGAAATTAAAATGATTCCATGTGATGTTTGATCAATGATATGAAATGGAAATGATTCCATGTGATGTTTGATCAATGTAGAAAACTGATTGGATTTGTAAAAAGCGTCAACATAAGGTTATTCACTGAACTTGCAATTTAAATCCAATGACAAGTGACATTTTGTGTTGATTTAATGTTAAATTCACTTTAGTTGACGAATCAAAGAAATGTAAATAGAAACTAGATATTGAACTGATGTCTGTGCACAGTGGGCTGGTTTGAATAAGCAGCAGGTTTTGGATCAATATCCACCTTAGTAGCTAAATTTCCGTGCAATTTGCGACAGATTTTCATGTGAATATTCTCAAATCTGCATAAAACAATATATACATTTTCCCACCAGAAATGTTTCTATCAAACAGGTTTATTGCAGATTAAAGGCTTTGCGTGACAAATAAATCACTTTTGCTGTTGAATTCCCAATGGTTTCCATCACATTTTCAACTCTACTGATGGTTTAACAAAACTGTTGTGTGAAATAGAAAACGTGCTCTTGTCCCGTGCACTGTAGTCAGCAGCTCACAGATACAGTGCGGGTAGGCTACCTACAGTGGGGAGAACAAGTATTTGATACACTGCCGATTTGTCAGGTTTCCCTACTTACAAAGCATGTAGAGGTCTGTCATGTTTTATCATAGATACACTTCAACTGTGAGAGACGGAATCTAAAACAATAATCCAGAAAATCACATTGTATCATTTTTAAGTAATTCATTTGCATAACTGTACAGGTGGGAATGCAGGTAAGGCTGTACAGTCCTATTCTACTCTCTAGTAACTGTACAGGTGGGGATGCAGGTAAGGCTGTACAGTCCTATTCTACTCTCTAGTAACTGTACAGGTGGGGATGCAGGTAAGGCTGTACAGTCCTATTCTACTCTCTAGTAACTGTACAGTTACTAGAGAGTAGAATAGGACTGTACAGCCTTACCTAGAGAGTAGACCTGTACAGTTACTAGATCCGACCTGTACAGTTACTAGAGAGTAGAATAGGACTGTACAGCCTTACCTGCATCCCCACCTGTACAGTTACTAGAGAGTAGAATAGGACTGTACAGCCTTACCTGCATCCCCACCTGTACAGTTACTAGAGAGTAGAATAGGACTGTACAGCCTTACCTGCATCCCCACCTGTACAGTTACTAGAGAGTAGAATAGGACTGTACAGCCTTACCTGCATCCCCACCTGTACAGTTACTAGAGTGTAGAATAGGACTGTACAGCCTTACCTGCATCCCCACCTGTACAGTTACTAGAGAGTAGAATAGGACTGTACAGCCTTACCTGCATCCCCACCTGTACAGTTACTAGAGAGTAGAATAGGACTGTACAGCCTTACCTGCATCCCCACCTGTACAGTTACTAGAGAGTAGAATAGGACTGTACAGCCTTACCTGCATCCCCACCTGTACAGTTACTAGAGAGTAGAATAGGACTGTACAGCCTTACCTGCATCCCCACCTTACAGTTACTAGAGAGTAGAATAGGACTGTACAGCCTTACCTGCATCCCCACCTGTACAGTTACTAGAGAGTAGAATATGACTGTACAGCCTTACCTGCATTCACACCTGTACAGTTACTAGAGAGTAGAATAGGACTGTACAGCCTTACCTGCATTCCCACCTGTACAGTTACTAGAGAGTAGAATAGGACTGTACAGCCTTACCTGCATCCCCACCTGTACAGTTACTAGAGAGTAGAATAGGACTGTACAGCCTTACCTGCATCCCCACCTGTACAGTTACTAGAGAGTAGAATAGGACTGTACAGCCTTACCTGCATCCCCACCTGTACAGTTACTAGAGAGTAGAATAGGACTGTACAGCCTTACCTGCATCCCCACCTGTACAGTTACTAGAGTGTAGAATAGGACTGTACAGCCTTACCTGCATCCCCACCTGTACAGTTACTAGAGAGTAGAATAGGACTGTACAGCCTTACCTGCATCCCCACCTGTACAGTTACTAGAGAGTAGAATAGGACTGTACAGCCTTACCTGCATCCCCACCTGTACAGTTACTAGAGAGTAGAATAGGACTGTACAGCCTTACCTGCATCCCCACCTTACAGTTACTAGAGAGTAGAATAGGACTGTACAGCCTTACCTGCATCCCCACCTGTACAGTTACTAGAGAGTAGAATATGACTGTACAGCCTTACCTGCATTCACACCTGTACAGTTACTAGAGAGAGAATAGGACTGTACAGCCTTACCTGCATTCCCACCTGTACAGTTACTAGAGAGTAGAATAGGACTGTACAGCCTTACCTGCATCCCCACCTGTACAGTTACTAGAGTAGAATAGGACTGTACAGCCTTACCTGCATCCCCACCTGTACAGTTACTAGAGAGTAGAATAGGACTGTACAGCCTTACCTGCATCCCCACCTGTACAGTTACTAGAGAGTAGAATAGGACTGTACAGCCTTACCTGCATCCCCACCTGTACAGTTAATAGAGAGTAGAATAGGACTGTACAGCCTTACCTGCATCCCCACCTGTACAGTTAATAGAGAGTAGAATAGGACTGTACAGCCTTACCTGCATTCCCACCTGTACAGTTAATAGAGAGTAGAATAGGACTGTACAGCCTTACCTGCATCCCCACCTGTACAGTTAATAGAGAGTAGAATAGGACTGTACAGCCTTACCTGCATTCCCACCTGTACAGTTAATAGAGAGTAGAATAGGACTGTACAGCCTTACCTGCATTCCCACCTGTACAGTTAATAGAGAGTAGAATAGGACTGTACAGCCTTACCTGCATCCGCACCTGTACAGTTACTAGAGAGTAGAATAGGACTGTACAGCCTTACCTGCATCCCCACCTGTACAGTTACTAGAGAGTAGAATAGGACTGTACAGCCTTACCTGCATCCCCACCTGTACAGTTACTAGAGAGTAGAATAGGACTGTACAGCCTTACCTGCATCCCCACCTGTACAGTTACTAGAGAGTAGAATAGGACTGTACAGCCTTACCTGCATCCCCACCTGTACAGTTACTAGAGAGTAGAATAGGACTGTACAGCCTTACCTGCATCCCCACCTGTACAGTTACTAGAGAGTAGAATAGGACTGTACAGCCTTACCTGCATCCCCACCTGTACAGTTACTAGAGAGTAGAATAGGACTGTACAGCCTTACCTGCATCCCCACCTGTACAGTTAATAGAGAGTAGAATAGGACTGTACAGCCTTACCTGCATTCCCACCTGTAGTTACTAGAGAGTAGAATAGGACTGTACAGCCTTACCTGCATCCCCACCTGTACAGTTACTAGAGAGTAGAATAGGACTGTACAGCCTTACCTGCATCCCCACCTGTACAGTTACTAGAGAGTAGAATATGACTGTACAGCCTTACCTGCATCCCCACCTGTACAAATCAAATCAAATCAAATTTATTTATATAGCCCTTCGTACATCAGCTGATATCTCAAAGTGCTGTACAGAAACCCAGCCTAAAACCCCAAACAGCAAACAATGCAGGTGTAAAAGCACGGTGGCTAGGAAAAACTACCTAGAAAGGCCAAAACCTAGGAAGAAACCTAGAGAGGAACCGGGCTATGTGGGGTGGCCAGTCCTCTTCTGGCTGTGCCGGGTAGAGATTATAACAGAACATGACCAAGATGTTCAAATGTTCATAAATGACCAGCATGGTCGAATAATAATAAGGCAGAACAGTTGAAACTGGAGCAGCAGCACAGTCAGGTGGACTGGGGACAGCAAGGAGCCATCATGTCAGGTAGTCCTGGGGCACTGTCCTAGGGCTCAGGTCCTCCGAGAGAGAGAGAGAAAGAAAGAGAGAATTAGAGAGAGCATATGTGGGGTGGCCAGTCCTCTTCTGGCTGTGCCGGGTGGAGATTATAACAGAACGTGGCCAAGATGTTCAAATGTTCATAAATGACCAGCATGGTTGAATAATAGTAAGGCAGAACAGTTGAAACTGGAGCAGTAGCATGGCCAGGTGGACTGGGGACAGCAAGGAGTCCTCATGTCAGGTAGTCCTGGGACATGGTCCTAGGGCCCAGGCCAGTTGAAACTGGAGCAGCAGCATGGCCAGGTGGACTGGGGACAGCAAGGAGTCATCATGTCAGGTAGTCCTGGGGCATGGTCCTAGGGCTCAGGTCCTCCGAGAGAGAGAAAGAAAGAGAGAAGGAGAGAATTAGAGAACGCACACTTAGATTCACACAGGACACCGAATAGGACAGGAGAAGTACTCCAGATATAACAAACTGACCCTAGCCCCCGACACATAAACTACTGCAGCATAAATACTGGAGGCTGAGACAGGAGGGGTCAGGAGACACTGTGGCCCCATCCGAGGACACCCCGGACAGGGCCAAACAGGAAGGATATAACCCCACCCACTTTGCCAAAGCACAGCCCCCACACCACTAGAGGGATATCTTCAACCACCAACTTACCATCCTGAGACAAGGCCGAGTATAGCCCACAAAGATCTCCGCCACGGCACAACCCAAGGGGAGGCGCCAACCCAGACAGGATGACCACAACAGTGAATCAACCCACCCAGGTGACGCACCCCCCAGGGACGGCACGAGAGAGCCCCAGCAAGCCAGTGACTCAGCCCCGTAACAGGGTTAGAGGCAGAGAATCCCAGTGGAAAGAGGGGAACCGGCCAGGCAAAGACAGCAAGGGCGGTTCGTTGCTCCAGAGCCTTTCCGTTCACCTTCCCACTCCTGGGCCAGACTACACTCAATCATATGACCCACTGAAGAGATGAGTCTTCAGTAAAGACTTAAAGGTTGAGACCGAGTTTGCGTCTCTGACATGGGTAGGCAGACCGTTCCATAAAAATGGAGCTCTATAGGAGAAAGCCCTGCCTCCAGCTGTTTGCTTAGAAATTCTAGGGACAATTAGGAGGCCTGCGTCTTGTGACCGTAGCGTACGTGTAGGTATGTACGGCAGGACCAAATCAGAGAGGTAGGTAGGAGCAAGCCCATGTAATGCTTTGTAGGTTAGCAGTAAAACCTTGAAATCAGCCCTTGCTTTGACAGGAAGCCAGTGTAGAGAGGCTAGCACTGGAGTAATATGATCAAATTTTTGGTTCTAGTCAGGATTCTAGCAGCCGTATTTAGCACTAACTGAAGTTTATTTAGTGCTTTATCCGGGTAGCCGGAAAATAGAGCATTGCAGTAGTCTAACCTAGAAGTGACAAAAGCATGGATTAATTTTTCTGCATCATTTTTGGACAGAAAGTTTCTGATTTTTGCAATGTTACGTAGATGGAAAAAGCTGTCCTCGAAATGGTCTTGATATGTTCTTCAAAAGAGAGATCAGGGTCCAGAGTAACGCCGAGGTCCTTCACAGTTTTATTTGAGACGACTGTACAACCATTAAGATTAATTGTCAGATTCAACAGAAGATCTCTTTGTTTCTTGGGACCTAGAACAAGCATCTCTGTTTTGTCCGAGTTTAATAGTAGAAAGTTTGCAGCCATCCACTTCCTTATGTCTGAAACACATGCTTCTAGCGAGGGCAATTTTGGGGCTTCACCATGTTTCATTGAAATGTACAGCTGTGTGTCATCCGCATAGCAGTGAAAGTTTACATTATGTTTTCGAATAACATCCCCAAGAGGTAAAATATATAGTGAAAACAATAGTGGTCCTAAAACAGAACCTTGAGGAACACCGAAATGTACAGTTGATTTGTCAGAGGACAAACCATTCACAGAGACAAACTGATATCTTTCCGACAGATAAGACCTAAACCAGGCCAGAACATGTCCGTGTAGACCAATTTGGGTTTCCAATCTCTCCAAAAGAATGTGGTGATCGATGGTATCAAAAGCAGCACTAAGGTCTAGGAGCACGAGGACAGATGCAGAGCCTCGGTCCGATGCCATTAAAATGTCATTTACCACCTTCACAAGTGCCGTCTCAGTGCTATGATGGGGTCTAAAACCAGACTGAAGCATTTCGTATACATTGTTTGTCTTCAGGAAGGCAGTGAGTTGCTGCGCAACAGCCTTCTCTAAAATCTTTGAGAGGAATGGAAGATTCGATATAGGCCGATAGTTTTTATATTTTCTGGGTCAAGGTTTGGCTTTTTCAAGAGAGGCTTTATTACTGCCACTTTTAGTGAGTTTGGTACACATCCAGTGGATAGAGAGCCGTTTATTATGTTCAACATAGGAGGGCCAAGCACAGGAAGCAGCTCTTTCAGTAGTTTAGTTGGAATAGGGTCCAGTATACAGCTTGAAGGTTTAGAGGCCATGATTATTTTCATCATTGTGTCAAGAGATATAGTACTAAAACACTTGAGCGTCTCTCTTGATCCTAGGTCCTGGCAGAGTTGTGCAGACTCAGGACAACTGAGGTTTGGAGGAATACGCAGGTTTAAAGAGGAGTCCGTAATTTGCTTTCTAATAATCATAATCTTTTCCTCAAAGAAGTTCATGAATTTATCACTGCTAAAGTGAAAGTCATCCTCTCTTGGGGAATGCTGCTTTTTAGTTAGCTTTGCCACAGTATCAAAAAGGAATTTCGGATTGTTCTTATTTTCCTCAATTAAGTTAGAAAAATAGGACGATCGAGCAGCAGTAAGGGCTCTTCGGTACTGTACGGTACCGTCCTTCCAAGCTAGTCGGAAGACTTCCAGTTTGGTGTGGCGCCATTTCCGTTCCAATCTTCTGGAAGCTTGCTTCAGAGCTCGGGTATTTTCTGTGTACCAGGGAGCTAGTTTCTTATGAGACATTTTTTTAGTTTTTAGGGGTGCAACTGCATCTAGGGTATTGCGCAAGGTTAAATTGAGATCCTCAGTTAGGTGGTTAACAGATTTTTGTCCTCTGGCGTCCTTGGGTAGGCAGAGGGAGTCTGGAAGGGCATCAAGGAATCTTTGTGTTGTCTGTGAATTTATAACACGACTTTTGATGTTCCTTGGTTGGGGTCTGAGCAGATTATTTGTTGCAATTGCAAACGTAATAAAATGGTGGTCCGATAGTCCAGGATTATGAGGAAAAACATTAAGATCCACAACATTTATTCCATGGGACAAAACTAGGTCCAGCGTATGACTGTGACAGTGAGTGGGTCCAGAGACATGTTGGACAAAACCCACTGAATCGATGATGGCTCCAAAAGCCTTTTGGAGTGGGTCTGTGGACTTTTCCATGTGAATATTAAAGTCACCAAAGATTAGAATATTATCTGCAATGACTACAAGGTCTGATAGGAATTCAGGGAACTCAGTGAGAAACGCTGTATATGGCCCAGGAGGCCTGTAAACAGTAGCTATAAAAAGTGATTGAGTAGGCTGCATAGATTTCATGACTAGAAGCTCAAAAGACGAAAACGTCATTTTTTTTTTTGTAAATTGAAATTTGCTATCGTAAATGTTAGCAACACCTCCGCCTTTGCGGGATGCACGGGGATATGGTCACTAGTGTAGCCAGGAGGTGAGGCCTCATTTAACACAGTAAATTCATCAGGCTTAAGCCATGTTTCAGTCAGGCCAATCACATCAAGATTATGATCAGTGATTAGTTCATTGACTATAATTGCCTTTGAAGTAAGGGATCTAACATTAAGTAGCCCTATTTTGAGATGTGAGGTATCATGATCTCTTTCAGTAATGACAGGAATGGAGGTGGTCTTTATCCTAGTGAGATTGCTAAGGCGAACACCGCCATGTTTAGTTTTGCCCAACCTAGGTCGAGGCACAGACACGGTCTCAATGGTGATAGCTGAGCTGACTACACTGACTATGCTAGTGGCAGACTCCACTATGCTGGCAGGCTGGCTAATAGCCTGCTGCCTGGCCTGCACCCTATTTCATTGTGGAGCTAGAGGAGTTAGAGCCCTGTCTATGTTGGCAGATAAGATGAGAGCACCCCTCCAGCTAGGATGGAGTCCGTCACTCCTCAGCAGGTCAGGCTTGGTCCTGTTTGTGGGTGAGTCCCAGAAAGAGGGCCAATTATCTACAAATTCTATCTTTTGGGAGGGGCAGAAAACAGTTTTCAACCAGCGATTGAGTTGTGAGACTCTGCTGTAGAGCTCATCACTCCCCCTAACTGGGAGGGGGCCAGAGACAATTACTCGATGCCGACACATCTTTCTAGCTGATATGCACGCAGAAGCTATGTTGCGCTTGGTGATCTCTGACTGTTTCATCCTAACATCGTTGGTGCCGACGTGGATAACAATATCTCTATACACTCGCCAGTTTTAGCTTTAGCCAGCACCATCTTCAGATTAGCCTTAACGTCGGTAGCCCTGCCCCCGGGTAAACAGTGTATGATCGCTGGATGATTCGCTTTAAGTCTAATACTGCGGGTAATGGAGTCGCCAATGACTAGAGTTTTCAATTTGTCAGAGCTAATGGTGGGAAGCTTCGGCGTCTCAGACCCCGTAACCGGAGGAGTAGAGACCAGAGAAGACTCGGCCTCTGACACCGACCCGCTGCTTAATGGGGAGAACCGGTTGAAAGTTTCTGTCTGCTGAATGAGCGACACCGGTTGAGCTTTCCTACAGCATTTCCTTCCAGAAACCGTGAGAAAGTTGTCCGGCTGCGGGGACTGTGCCAGGGGATTTATACTACTATCTGTACTTACTGGTGGCACAGACGCTGTTTCATCCTTTCCTACACTGAAATTACCCTTGCCTAACGATTGCGTCTGAAGCTGGGCTTGCAGTACAGCTATCCTCGCCGTAAGGCGAGCACAGCGGCTGCAATTAGAAGGCATCATGTTAATGTTACTACTTAGCTTCGGCTGTTGGAGGTCCTGACGAATCGTGTCCAGATAAAGCGTCCGGAGTGAAAAAGTTGAGGAAAAAATAAATAAATATATGAACGGTAATTAAAAAGTGAAACCCGTAAAGTTGTCAGGTAGCAAAATACGTTGGCAACAAAACGCACAGCAATTCGAAAACAAGCCTGCAAGTTGTGACCGGAAATGACGCAATTACTAGAGAGTTACAGTTACTAGAGAGTAGAATAGGACTGTACAGCCTTACCTGCATCCCCACCTTTACAGTAATGCAAATTAATTACTTAAAAATGATACAACAAAAGTGATTTATTTGTCACGCAAAGCCTTTAATCTGCAATAAACCTGTTTGATAGAAACATTTCTGGTGGGAAAATGTATATATTGTTTTATGCAGATTTGAGAATATTCACATGAAAATCTGTCGCAAATTGCACGGAAATTTAGCTACTAAGGTGGATATTGATCCAAAACCTGCTGCTTATTCAAACCAGCCCACTGTGCACAGACATCAGTTCAATATCTAGTTTCTATTTACATTTCTTTGATTCGTCAACTAAAGTAAATTTAACATTAAATCAACACAAAATGTCACTTGTCATTGGATTTAAATTGCAAGTTCAGTGAATAACCTTATGTTGATGCTTTTTACAAATCCAATCAGTTTTCTACATTGATCAAACATCACATGGAATCATTTTAATTTCATATCATTGATCAAACATCACATGGATTTATTTAGTTGAAATGACGTGGAAACAACATTTATTCATACAGTGGGAGGCTTGGGTCAATCCAGGAGCGAGTCAGTGAACATTTTCATGTCATTAAATCATCAGTGGGCTACAATGCAAATGTCAACAATGGAACTAATGCATCACATCCAAATATCACTGTATTATCTGTAGTGCTGGAGGAATGACACACCCAGATAAACACACAGTTTAAAAAAAAGGACCATTTAAACAGTTGGAATCTGATCTACTCTATATTCAAACTGACATAACTCCATATTCACTTTATGTTTTCTAATAAAAACATACAAATATATGTTTAAGAATACTTTGTACAATTTAATTTCATCTGGTTTTAACAGGTAAACACATTGTCAGTCAACAATATAAGATAATGGGAGCACAGTGTATGTCCCCTGATGAATTTTAAGTCAATGAGATGTGAAATATCAATTTACACAATAGAAGTAATTATTATACATTTGTGGATTTTCATATGACTTTTAAGTGACTGTGATGAGTAATATGTCTTCCCACAGTCTGAGCATTTGTAAGGCTTCTCCCCTGAGTGCAGTCTCATGTGTTCTTTCAGCTTTCCTAACCGGTTAAAACGCTTTCCACACTGGGAACAGTGGTAAGGTTTCTCCCCTGTGTGTATTCGCTCATGGGTTTTCAGGCTTCCTAACTGGCTAAAACTCTTTCCACACTGGGAGCAATGGAAAGGCTTCTCCCCTGTGTGTATTCGCTCATGAGATCTCATGTTTCCTAACTGGTTAAAACTCTTTCCACACTGGGAGCAATGGTGTGGCTTCGACCCTGTGTGTGTCCTCTGATGTCTGTTCAGGCTTCCTAACTTGGTAAACCTAGTTCCACACTGGGAGCAGTGGTAAGGCTTCTCACCTGTGTGTATTCGCTCATGAGATTTCATGTTTCCTAACTTGTTAAAACTCTTTCCACACTCGGCGCAATGGAAAAGCTTCTCCCCTGTGTGTATTCGCTCATGAACTTTCAGCTTTCCTAACTGGTTAAAACTCTTTCCACACTGTGCGCAATTGTGTGGCTTCTCTGCTGGTTGTGTCCTCTCATGTCTTTTCAGGCTTCCTAACTTGGTAAAACTCTTTCCAATCTGGGAGCAGAGGTGTTGTCTTGCTGGTTTGGAAGTCCCTGGTTCCGCAGAGTTTGGTTTTCCTCCTGCCAAAGACAGTGTTTATTTAAAGAGAGAACAGAATTATTATTATCATGAATGAAATCTCCACATGATAAAACTGCCTTATGAGGTTTAATCAGATCCCTCAATAACCCGAGGCCAGTTTTCAAACATTTCATCATTTAAAACAATCTTGGTGTGATTTGAAAACAAATGTTGGAGAGCATCCTGGTAATTACTGATATGTTTACATTACTTATTTTTAATTCTGTTTTATGACATCACTGGGTTCCAACCGAGCAGGCGGTTCTAAATATACAACCTTCAGTTAACTAAACAGTTCTAGGACACTGAAGACACTGAAGACACAGACATCGCTAGATTCCTATCAAGCAGGTGGTTCTAAATATATAACCTTCATAGCTGTATGATACAGGATGTGACCTACACACTTCCTTAAACATATAATAAGTCATTTAAAGTGGAAGTCCAAAACTTGTTTTTACGTCGAAGACACAAAGCACATCAGTAACATCTCCCCGTTGTTGAAAGGGTTGATACAGGATGTGACCTACACACTTCCTTAAACATAAAATAAGAAATAAAGGGAAGTTCACACATTTCTAACATTTTGACTTTCATTAATGTCACGATATTTTGGGTAAAGTAAAAAAAGATTGTGAAATATTTTGGGAAGATTAAAAATAAAACTATGTAAAGTGTTGGTCCCATGTTTCATGAGCTGAAACAAAATATCCCCGAATTTTCCACATGCATGAAAGGTTATTTACCTCAAATTTGATGTACACATTTGTTTACATCCGTTAGTGAACATTTCTCCTTTGCCAAGATAATCCATCCACCTGACAGGTGTGGCATTCCAAGAACCTGATCAAACAGCATGCTCATTACACCTTGCGCTGGGGCCAATAAAAGGCCACTCTAAAATGTGCCGTTTTGTCACACAATGCAACAGATGTCTCAGAGGGAGCGTGTAATTGGCATGCTGACTGCAGGAATGTCCACTGGAGCTGCTGCCAGGGAATTTAATGTACAGCACCAATCAAAAGTTTGGACTCACCTACACATTCAAGGGTTTTTCATTATTTTTACTATTTTCTACATTGTGGAACAATAGTGAAGACATCGAGACTAGGAAAAAACAATATGGAATCATGTAGTAACCAAAAAGTGTTAAACAAATCTAAATATATATTAGATTCTTCAAAGTAGCCACCCTTTGCCTTGATGACAGCTTGGCATTCTCTCAACCAGCTTCACCTGGAATGCTTTTCCAACAGTCTTTCAGGAGTTCTCACATATGCTGAGCATTTGTTGGCTGCTTTTCCTTCACTCTGCGGTCCAACTCATCCCAAACCATCTCAATTGGGTTGAGGTCGAGTGATTGTGGAGGCCAGGTCATCTTATGCTGGTCATCTGCGTTTCTACTTTTGTACCAGACAAACGTTTGGACACACCGACTCATTCCAAGGTTTTTCTTTATTTTTTACTATTTTCTACATTATTATTCTACAATGAAGACATCAACACTATGAAATAACACATGTAGTAACTAAATATATATTTTATATTTGAGATTCTTCAAAGTAGCCTCCCTTTTGCCTTGATTACAGCTTTGCACACTCTTGGCATTCACTCAGCCATCTTCATGAGGTCAAATCAAATGTTAAACATGTTTAGCAGATGTTATTGCGGCTTAATGCTTGTTTCTCTAGCTCCAAGAATGTATGCACACATGACTGTAAGTCGCTTTGGATAAAAGCGTCAGCTAAATGGCATATATTATTATTATTATTATTAGTAATAACTAACAGGTAATATCTAACAATTTCACAACAATACACACACATCTAAAGTAAAGGAATGGAATTAATAATATATAAATATTTGGACGAGCGATGTCAGAGTGGCATAGACTAAGATACAGTAGAATAGTATAGAATACAGTATATACACATGAGATGAGTAATGCATAGACTAAGATACAGTAGAATAGTATAGAATACAGTATATACACATGAGATGAGTAATGCATAGACTAAGATACAGTAGAATAGTATAGAATACAGTATATACACATGAGATTAGTAATGCATAGACTAAGATACAGTGGAATAGTATAGAATACAGTATATACATATGAGATGAGTAATGCATAGACTAAGATACAGTAGAATAGTATAGAATACAGTATATACATATGAGAAGAGTAATGCATAGACTAAGATACAGTAGAATAGTATAGAATACAGTATATACATATGAGATGAGTAATGCATAGACTAAGATACAGTAGAATAGTATAGAATACAGTATGTACATATGAGATGAGTAATGCATAGACTAAGATACAGTAGAATAGTATAGAATACAGTATGTACATATGAGATGAGTAATGCATAGACTAAGATACAGTGGAATAGTATAGAATACAGTATATACATATGAGAAGAGTAATGCATAGACTAAGATACAGTGGAATAGTATAGAATACAGTATATACATATGAGATGAGTAATGCATAGACTAAGATACAGTGGAATAGTATATAATACAGTATATACATATGAGATGAGTAATGCATAGACTAAGATACTGTAGAATAGTATAGAATACAGTATATACATATGAGATGAGTAATGCATAGACTAAGATACAGTAGAATAGTATAGAATACAGTATATACATATGAGAAGAGTAATGCATAGACTAAGATACAGTAGAATAGTATAGAATACAGTATGTACATATGAGATGAGTAATGCATAGACTAAGATACAGTAGAATAGTATAGAATACAGTATGTACATATGAGATGAGTAATGCATAGACTAAGATACAGTAGAATAGTATAGAATACAGTATATACATATGAGATGAGTAATGCATAGACTAAGATACAGTAGAATAGTATAGAATACAGTATATACATATGAGATGAGTAATGCATAGACTAAGATACAGTAGAATAGTATAGAATACAGTATATACATATGAGATGAGTAATGCATAGACTAAGATACAGTAGAATAGTATAGAATACAGTATATACATATGAGATGAGTAATGCATAGACTAAGATACAGTAGAATAGTATAGAATACAGTATGTACATATGAGAAGAGTAATGCATAGACTAAGATACAGTAGAATAGTATAGAATACAGTATGTACATATGAGATGAGTAATGCATAGACTAAGATACAGTAGAATAGTATAGAATACAGTATGTACATATGAGATGAGTAATGCATAGACTAAGATACAGTAGAATAGTATAGAATACAGTATATACATATGAGATGAGTAATGCATAGACTAAGATACAGTAGAATAGTATAGAATACAGTATATACATATGAGATGAGTAATGCATAGACTAAGATACAGTAGAATAGTATAGAATACAGTATTTACATATGAGAAGAGTAATGCATAGACTAAGATACAGTAGAATAGTATAGAATACAGTATGTACATATGAGATGAGTAATGCATAGACTAAGATACAGTAGAATAGTATAGAATACAGTATGTACATATGAGATGAGTAATGCATAGACTAAGATACAGTAGAATAGTATAGAATACAGTATGTACATATGAGATGAGTAATGCATAGACTAAGATACAGTGGAATAGTATATAATACAGTATATACATATGAGATGAGTAATGCATAGACTAAGATACAGTGGAATAGTATATAATACAGTATATACATATGAGATGAGTAATGCATAGACTAAGATACAGTGGAATAGTATAGAATACAGTATATACATATGAGATGAGTAATGCATAGACTAAGATACTGTAGAATAGTATAGAATACAGTATATACATATGAGATGAGTAATGCATAGACTAAGATACAGTAGAATAGTATAGAATACAGTATATACATATGAGAAGAGTAATGCATAGACTAAGATACAGTAGAATAGTATAGAATACAGTATGTACATATGAGATGAGTAATGCATAGACTAAGATACAGTAGAATAGTATAGAATACAGTATATACATATGAGATGAGTAATGCATAGACTAAGATACAGTAGAATAGTATAGAATACAGTATATACATATGAGATGAGTAATGCATAGACTAAGATACAGTAGAATAGTATAGAATACAGTATATACATATGAGATGAGTAATGCATAGACTAAGATACAGTAGAATAGTATAGAATACAGTATATACATATGAGATGAGTAATGCATAGACTAAGATACAGTAGAATAGTATAGAATACAGTATATACATATGAGAAGAGTAATGCATAGACTAAGATACAGTAGAATAGTATAGAATACAGTATATACATATGAGATGAGTAATGCATAGACTAAGATACAGTAGAATAGTATAGAATACAGTATGTACATATGAGATGAGTAATGCATAGACTAAGATACAGTAGAATAGTATAGAATACAGTATATACATATGAGATGAGTAATGCATAGACTAAGATACAGTAGAATAGTATAGAATACAGTATATACATATGAGATGAGTAATGCATAGACTAAGATACAGTAGAATAGTATAGAATACAGTATATACATATGAGATTAGTAATGCATAGACTAAGATACAGTAGAATAGTATAGAATACAGTATTTACATATGAGAAGAGTAATGCATAGACTAAGATACAGTAGAATAGTATAGAATACAGTATGTACATATGAGATGAGTAATGCATAGACTAAGATACAGTAGAATAGTATAGAATACAGTATTTACATATGAGAAGAGTAATGCATAGACTAAGATACAGTAGAATAGTATAGAATACAGTATGTACATATGAGATGAGTAATGCATAGACTAAGATACAGTAGAATAGTATAGAATACAGTATATACATATGAGATGAGTAATGCATAGACTAAGATACAGTGGAATAGTATATAATACAGTATATACATATGAGATGAGTAATGCATAGACTAAGATACTGTAGAATAGTATAGAATACAGTATATACATATGAGATGAGTAATGCATAGACTAAGATACAGTAGAATAGTATAGAATACAGTATGTACATATGAGATGAGTAATGCATAGACTAAGATACAGTAGAATAGTATAGAATACAGTATATACATATGAGATGAGTAATGCATAGACTAAGATACAGTAGAATAGTATAGAATACAGTATATACATATGAGATGAGTAATGCATAGACTAAGATACAGTAGAATAGTATAGAATACAGTATATACATATGAGATGAGTAATGCATAGACTAAGATACAGTAGAATAGTATAGAATACAGTATATACATATGAGATGAGTAATGCATAGACTAAGATACAGTAGAATAGTATAGAATACAGTATATACATATGAGATGAGTAATGCATAGACTAAGATACAGTAGAATAGTATAGAATACAGTATGTACATATGAGATGAGTAATGCATAGACTAAGATACAGTAGAATAGTATAGAATACAGTATATACATATGAGATGAGTAATGCATAGACTAAGATACAGTAGAATAGTATAGAATACAGTATATACATATGAGATGAGTAATGCATAGACTAAGATACAGTAGAATAGTATAGAATACAGTATATACATATGAGATGAGTAATGCATAGACTAAGATACAGTAGAATAGTATAGAATACAGTATATACATATGAGATGAGTAATGCATAGACTAAGATACAGTAGAATATTATAGAATACAGTATGTACATATGAGATGAGTAATGCATAGACTAAGATACAGTAGAATAGTATAGAATACAGTATATACACATGAGATGAGTAATGCATAGACTAAGATACAGTAGAATAGTATAGAATACAGTATATACATATGAGATGAGTAATGCATAGACTCAGATACAGTAGAATAGTATAGAATACAGTATGTACATATGAGATGAGTAATGCATAGACTAAGATACAGTAGAATAGTATAGAATACAGTATGTACATATGAGAAGAGTAATGCCAGATATGTAAACATTATTAAAGTGACTAGTGTTTCATTCCTTAAAGTGGCCAGTGATTCCTAGTCTATGATAGATATTAATAGTCTATGTATTTATGCCTATAGGGCAGCAGCCTCTAATGTTAGTGATGGCTGTTTAACAGTCTGATGGCCTTGAGATAGAAGCTGTTTAACAGTCTGATGGCCTTGAGATATAAGCTGTTTTTCAGTCTCTCGGTCCCAGCTTTGATGCACCTGTACTGACCTCGCCTTCTGGATGATAGCGGGGTGAACAGGCAGTGGCTCGGGTGGTTGTTGTCCATGATGATCTTTTTTGGCCTTCCTGTAACATCGGGTGGTGTAGGTGTCCTGGAGGGCAGGTAGTTTGCCCCGGTGATGCGTTGGGCAGACCACACCACCCTCTGGAGAGCCTTGCGGTTGCGGGCGGTGCCATACCAGCCCGACAGGATGCTCTCAATTGTGCATCTGTAAAGGTTTGTGAGGGTTTAAGGTGCTGTTGTGCCTTCTTCACCACACTGTCTGTGTGGGTGGACCATTTCAGATTGTCAGTGATGTGTAGGCTGAGGAACTTAAAGCTTTCCACCTTCTCCACTGCGGTCCCATCGATATGGATGGGGGCGTGCTCCCTCTGCTGTTTCCTGAAGTCCACAATCAACTGTTTTGTTGACGTTGGGTGTGAGGTTAATTTCCTGGCACCACACTCCCAGGGCCCTCACCTTCTCCCTGTAGGCTGCCTCGTCATTGTTGGTAATCAGGCCCACTACTGTTGTGTCGTCTGCAAACTTAATGATTGAGTTCATGGGTGAACAGGGAGTACAGGAGGGGGCTGAGCACGCATCCTTATGGGGCCCCAGTGATGAGGATCAGCGAAGTGGAGGTGTTGTTTCCTACCTTCACCACCTGGGGGCGGCCCGTCAGGAAGTCCAGGACCCAGTTGCACAGGGCGGGGTTCAGACCCAGGCTTAATGATGAGCTTGAAGGGTACTATGGTGTTGAATGCTGAGCTACAGTCAATGAACAGTATTCTTACATAGGTATTCCTCTTGTCCAGATGGGACAGGGCAGTGTGCAGTGTGATGGTGATTGCATCGTCTGTGGATCTATTGGTGCGGTAAGCAAATTGAAATGGGTCTAGGATGTCAGGTAGAGGTGATATGATCCTTGACTAGTCTCTCAAAGCTCTTCATGACGACAGAAGTGAGTGCTACAGGACGATAGTTACCTTTGATTTCTTGGGTATGGGAACAATGGTGGACATCTTGAAGCATGTGGGGACAGCAGACTGGGATAGGGAGAGATTGAATATGTTGAATATGTTCAGCCAGTTGGTCTGCACATGCTCTGAGGATGCGGCTTGGGATGCCGTCTGAGCCGACAGCTTTGCAAAGGTTAAGACGCTTAAATGTCTTACTCATGTCAGCCACGGAGAAGGAGATCTCCACAGTCCTTGGTAGCGGGCCGCGTCGGTGGCACTGTGTTATCCTCATAGCGGGCGAAGAAGGTGTTTAGCTTGTCCGGAAGCAAGACGCCGGTATCCGCGACGTGGCTGGTTTTCCCTTTGTAGTCCGTGATTGTCTGTAGACCCTGTCACATACGTCTCGTGTCTGAGCCGTTGAATTGTGACTCCACTTTGTCTCTATACTGACGTTTTGCCTGTTTGATTGCCTTACAGAGGGAATAACTACACTATGCCATGTTTCCTTGAAAAAGAGTATGCTACAATCCCCAATGTCTCTCTGGAAGGGAATCCTCACCATGAGCTCGTCAACTTTACTATCCAGAGACTGAACATCTGCAAGTAATATACTCAGAAGAGGTGGGTGGTGTGCGTGCCTCCTGAGTCAGACTAGAAGCCCACTCGGAGTACCTCTCTTCCACAAGTAATATACTCAGAAGAGGTGGGTGGTGTGCGTGCCTCCTGAGTCAGACTAGAAGCCCACTCGGAGTACCTCTCTTCCACAAGTAATATACTCAGAAGAGGTGGGTGGTGTGCACGCCTCCTGAGTCAGACTAGAAGCCCACTCCGAGTACCTCTCTTCCACAAGTAATATTCTCAGAAGAGGTGGGTGGTGTGCATGCCTCCTGAGTCAGACTAGAAGCCCACTCCGAGTACCTCTCTTCCACAAGTAATATACTCAGAAGAGGTGGGTGGTGTGCGTGCCTCCTGAGTCAGACTAGAAGCCTACTCCGAGTACCTCTCTTCCACAAGTAATATAATCAGAAGAGGTGGGTGGTGTGCACGCCTCCTGAGTCAGACTAGAAGCCCACTCGGAGTACCTCTCTTCCACAAGTAATATACTCAGAAGAGGTGGGTGGTGTGCGTGCCTCCTGAGTCAGACTAGAAGCCTACTCCGAGTACCTCTCTTCCACAAGTAATATTCTTAGAAGAGGTGGGTGGTGTGCGTGCCTCCTGAGTCAGACTAGAAGCCCACTCGGAGTACCTCTCTTCCACAAGTAATATAATCAGAAGAGGTGGGTGGTGTGCACGCCTCCTGAGTCAGACTAGAAGCCCACTCGGAGTACCTCTCTTCCACAAGTAATATTCTCAGAAGAGGTGGGTGGTGTGCGTGCCTCCTGAGTCAGACTAGAAGCCCACTCCGAATACCTCTCTTCCACAAGTAATATACTCAGAAGAGGTGGGTGGTGTGCACGCCTCCTGAGTCAGACTAGCCTACTCAGTACCTCTCTTCCACAAGTACCTCTCTTCCACACAGTAATATACTCAGAAGAGGTGGGTGGTGTGCACGCCTCCTGAGTCAGACTAGAAGCCCACTCCGAGTACCTCTCTTCCACAAGTAATATACTCAGAAGAGGTGGGTGGTGTGCGTGCCTCCTGAGTCAGACTAGAAGCCCACTCGGAGTACCTCTCTTCCACAAGTAATATAATCAGAAGAGGTGGGTGGTGTGCACGCCTCCTGAGTCAGACTAGAAGCCCACTCGAGTACCTCTCTTCCACAAGTAATATACTCAGAAGAGGTGGGTGGTGTGCGTGCCTCCTGAGTCAGACTAGAAGCCCACTCCGAGTACCTCTCTTCCACAAGTAATATACTCAGAAGAGGTGGGTGGTGTGCACGCCTCCTGAGTCAGACTAGAAGCCCACTCCGAGTACCTCTCTTCCACAAGTAATATACTCAGAAGAGGTGGGTGGTGTGCACGCCTCCTGAGTCAGACTAGAAGCCCACTCCGAGTACCTCTCTTCCACAAGTAATATACTCAGAAGAGGTGGGTGGTGTGCATGCCTCCTGAGTCAGACTAGAAGCCTACTCCGAGTACCTCTCTTCCACAAGTAATATACTCAGAAGAGGTGGGTGGTGTGCGTGCCTCCTGAGTCAGACTAGAAGCCTACTCCGAGTACCTCTCTTCCACAAGTAATATACTCAGAAGAGGTGGGTGGTGTGCGTGCCTCCTGAGTCAGACTAGAAGCCTACTCGAGTACCTCTCTTCCACAAGTAATATAATCAGAAGAGGTGGGTGGTGTGCGTGCCTCCTGAGTCAGACTAGAAGCCCACTCGGAGTACCTCTCTTCCACAAGTAATATTCTCAGAAGAGGTGGGTGGTGTGCGTGCCTCCTGAGTCAGACTAGAAGCCCACTCCTGAGTACCTCTCTTCCACAAGTAATATACTCAGAAGAGGTGGGTGGTGTGCACGCCTCCTGAGTCAGACTAGAAGCCCACTCGGAGTACCTCTCTTCCACAAGTAATATACTCAGAAGGGTGGGTGGTGTGCACGCCTCCTGAGTCAGACTAGAAGCCCACTCCGAGTACCTCTCTTCCACAAGTAATATTCTCAGAAGAGGTGGGTGGTGTGCATGCCTCCTGAGTCAGACTAGAAGCCCACTCCGAGTACCTCTCTTCCACAAGTAATATACTCAGAAGAGGTGGGTGGTGTGCGTGCCTCCTGAGTCAGACTAGAAGCCTACTCCGAGTACCTCTCTTCCACAAGTAATATACTCAGAAGAGGTGGGTGGTGTGCATGCCTCCTGAGTCAGACTAGAAGCCTACTCCGAGTACCTCTCTTCCACAAGTAATATACTCAGAAGAGGTGGGTGGTGTGCGTGCCTCCTGAGTCAGACTAGAAGCCCACTCGAGTACCTCTCTTCCACAAGTAATATAATCAGAAGAGGTGGGTGGTGTGCACGCCTCCTGAGTCAGACTAGAAGCCCACTCGGAGTACCTCTCTTCCACAAGTAATATTCTCAGAAGAGGTGGGTGGTGTGCGTGCCTCCTGAGTCAGACTAGAAGCCCACTCCGAGTACCTCTCTTCCACAAGTAATATACTCAGAAGAGGTGGGTGGTGTGCACGCCTCCTGAGTCAGACTAGAAGCCCACTCGGAGTACCTCTCTTCCACAAGTAATATACTCAGAAGAGGTGGATGGTGTGCATGCCTCCTGAGTCAGACTAGAAGCCTACTCGGAGTACCTCTCTCCCACAAGTAATATACTCAGAAGAGGTGGGTGGTGTGCGTGCCTCCTGAGTCAGACTAGAAGCCCACTCGGAGTACCTCTCTTCCACAAGTAATATACTCAGAAGAAGTGGGTGGTGTGCACGCCTCCTGAGTCAGACTAGAAGCCCACTCGGAGTACCTCTCTTCCACAAGTAATATACTCAGAAGAGGTGGGTGGTGTGCACGCCTCCTGAGTCAGACTAGAAGCCTACTCCGAGTACCTCTCTTCCACAAGTAATATACTCAGAAGAGGTGGGTGGTGTGCGTGCCTCCTGAGTCAGACTAGAAGCCCACTCGGAGTACCTCTCTTCCACAAGTAATATAATCAGAAGAGGTGGGTGGTGTGCACGCCTCCTGAGTCAGACTAGAAGCCCACTCGGAGTACCTCTCTTCCACAAGTAATATTCCCAGAAGAGGTGGGTGGTGTGCGTGCCTCCTGAGTCAGACTAGAAGCCCACTCCGAATACCTCTCTTCCACAAGTAATATACTCAGAAGAGGTGGGTGGTGTGCACGCCTCCTGAGTCAGACTAGAAGCCCACTCGGAGTACCTCTCTTCCACAAGTAATATACTCAGAAGAGGTGGGTGGTGTGCACGCCTCCTGAGTCAGACTAGAAGCCCACTCCGAGTACCTCTCTTCCACAAGTAATATTCTCAGAAGAGGTGGGTGGTGTGCATGCCTCCTGAGTCAGACTAGAAGCCCACTCCAGTACCTCTCTTCCACAAGTAATATACTCAGAAGAGGTGGGTGGTGTGCGTGCCTCCTGAGTCAGACTAGAAGCCTACTCCGAGTACCTCTCTTCCACAAGTAATATACTCAGAAGAGGTGGGTGGTGTGCATGCCTCCTGAGTCAGACTAGAAGCCTACTCCGAGTACCTCTCTTCCACAAGTAATATACTCAGAAGAGGTGGGTGGTGTGCGTGCCTCCTGAGTCAGACTAGAAGCCTACTCCGAGTACCTCTCTTCCACAAGTAATATTCTTAGAAGAGGTGGGTGGTGTGCGTGCCTCCTGAGTCAGACTAGAAGCCCACTCGGAGTACCTCTCTTCCACAAGTAATATAATCAGAAGAGGTGGGTGGTGTGCACGCCTCCTGAGTCAGACTAGAAGCCCACTCGGAGTACCTCTCTTCCACAAGTAATATTCTCAGAAGAGGTGGGTGGTGTGCGTGCCTCCTGAGTCAGACTAGAAGCCCACTCCGAATACCTCTCTTCCACAAGTAATATACTCAGAAGAGGTGGGTGGTGTGCACGCCTCCTGAGTCAGACTAGAAGCCCACTCGGAGTACCTCTCTTCCACAAGTAATATACTCAGAAGAGGTGGGTGGTGTGCACGCCTCCTGAGTCAGACTAGAAGCCCACTCCGAGTACCTCTCTTCCACAAGTAATATTCTCAGAAGAGGTGGGTGGTGTGCATGCCTCCTGAGTCAGACTAGAAGCCCACTCCGAGTACCTCTCTTCCACAAGTAATATACTCAGAAGAGGTGGGTGGTGTGCGTGCCTCCTGAGTCAGACTAGAAGCCTACTCCGAGTACCTCTCTTCCACAAGTAATATACTCAGAAGAGGTGGGTGGTGTGCATGCCTCCTGAGTCAGACTAGAAGCCTACTCCGAGTACCTCTCTTCCACAAGTAATATACTCAGAAGAGGTGGGTGGTGTGCGTGCCTCCTGAGTCAGACTAGAAGCCCACTCGGAGTACCTCTCTTCCACAAGTAATATAATCAGAAGAGGTGGGTGGTGTGCACGCCTCCTGAGTCAGACTAGAAGCCCACTCGGAGTACCTCTCTTCCACAAGTAATATTCTCAGAAGAGGTGGGTGGTGTGCGTGCCTCCTGAGTCAGACTAGAAGCCCACTCCGAGTACCTCTCTTCCACAAGTAATATACTCAGAAGAGGTGGGTGGTGTGCACGCCTCCTGAGTCAGACTAGAAGCCCACTCGGAGTACCTCTCTTCCACAAGTAATATACTCAGAAGAGGTGGGTGGTGTGCGTGCCTCCTGAGTCAGACTAGAAGCCCACTCCGAGTACCTCTCTTCCACAAGTAATATACTCAGAAGAGGTGGGTGGTGTGCACGCCTCCTGAGTCAGACTAGAAGCCCACTCGGAGTACCTCTCTTCCACAAGTAATATACTCAGAAGAGGTGGGTGGTGTGCACGCCTCCTGAGTCAGACTAGAAGCCCACTCCGAGTACCTCTCTTCCACAAGTAATATTCTCAGAAGAGGTGGGTGGTGTGCATGCCTCCTGAGTCAGACTAGAAGCCTACTCCGAGTACCTCTCTTCCACAAGTAATATTCTCAGAAGAGGTGGGTGGTGTGCGTGCCTCCTGAGTCAGACTAGAAGCCCACTCCAGTACCTCTCTTCCACAAGTAATATACTCAGAAGAGGTGGGTGGTGTGCATGCCTCCTGAGTCAGACTAGAAGCCTACTCGGAGTACCTCTCTTCCACAAGTAATATTCTCAGAAGAGGTGGGTGGTGTGCCTGCCTCCTGAGTCAGACTAGAAGCCCACTCGGAGTACCTCTCTTCCACAAGTAATATACTCAGAAGAGGTGGGTGGTGTGCACGCCTCCTGAGTCAGACTAGAAGCCCACTCTGAGTACCTCTCTTCCACAAGTAATATACTCAGAAGAGGTGGGTGGTGTGCACGCCTCCTGAGTCAGACTAGAAGCCCACTCGGAGTACCTCTCTTCCACAAGTAATATACTCAGAAGAGGTGGGTGGTGTGCACGCCTCCTGAGTCAGACTAGAAGCCCACTCGGAGTACCTCTCTTCCACAAGTAATATACTCAGAAGAGGTGGGTGGTGTGCACGCCTCCTGAGTCAGACTAGAAGCCCACTCGGAGTACCTCTCTTCCACAAGTAATATACTCAGAAGAGGTGGGTGGTGTGCACGCCTCCTGAGTCAGACTAGAAGCCCACTCCGAGTACCTCTCTTCCACAAGTAATATTCTCAGAAGAGGTGGGTGGTGTGCATGCCTCCTGAGTCAGACTAGAAGCCTACTCCGAGTACCTCTCTTCCACAAGTAATATTCTTAGAAGAGGTGGGTGGTGTGCGTGCCTCCTGAGTCAGACTAGAAGCCCACTCGGAGTACCTCTCTTCCACAAGTAATATAATCAGAAGAGGTGGGTGGTGTGCACGCCTCCTGAGTCAGACTAGAAGCCCACTCGGAGTACCTCTCTTCCACAAGTAATATTCTCAGAAGAGGTGGGTGGTGTGCACGCCTCCTGAGTCAGACTAGAAGCCCACTCCGAGTACCTCTCTTCCACAAGTAATATACTCAGAAGAGGTGGGTGGTGTGCACGCCTCCTGAGTCAGACTAGAAGCCCACTCGGAGTACCTCTCTTCCACAAGTAATATACTCAGAAGAGGTGGGTGGTGTGCACGCCTCCTGAGTCAGACTAGAAGCCCACTCCGAGTACCTCTCTTCCACAAGTAATATACTCAGAAGAGGTGGGTGGTGTGCATGCCTCCTGAGTCAGACTAGAAGCCCACTCCGAGTACCTCTCTTCCACAAGTAATATACTCAGAAGAGGTGGGTGGTGTGCGTGCCTCCTGAGTCAGACTAGAAGCCTACTCCGAGTACCTCTCTTCCACAAGTAATATACTCAGAAGAGGTGGGTGGTGTGCATGCCTCCTGAGTCAGACTAGAAGCCTACTCCGAGTACCTCTCTTCCACAAGTAATATACTCAGAAGAGGTGGGTGGTGTGCGTGCCTCCTGAGTCAGACTAGAAGCCCACTCGGAGTACCTCTCTTCCACAAGTAATATACTCAGAAGAGGTGGGTGGTGTGCACGCCTCCTGAGTCAGACTAGAAGCCCACTCCGGAGTACCTCTCTTCCACAAGTAATATTCTCAGAAGAGGTGGGTGGTGTGCACGCCTCCTGAGTCAGACTAGAAGCCCACTCCGAGTACCTCTCTTCCACAAGTAATATACTCAGAAGAGGTGGGTGGTGTGCACGCCTCCTGAGTCAGACTAGAAGCCTACTCTGAGTACCTCTCTTCCACAAGTAATATACTCAGAAGAGGTGGGTGGTGTGCATGCCTCCTGAGTCAGACTAGAAGCCTACTCGGAGTACCTCTCTTCCACAAGTAATATACTCAGAAGAGGTGGGTGGTGTGCGTGCCTCCTGAGTCAGACTAGAAGCCTACTCAGAGTACCTCTCTTCCACAAGTAATATACTCAGAAGAGGTGGGTGGTGTGCACGCCTCCTGAGTCAGACTAGAAGCCCACTCAGAGTACCTCTCTTCCACAAGTAATATACTCAGAAGAGGTGGGTGGTGTGCACGCCTCCTGAGTCAGACTAGAAGCCCACTCGGAGTACCTCTCTTCCACAAGTAATATTCTCAGAAGAGGTGGGTGGTGTGCGTGCCTCCTGAGTCAGACTAGAAGCCCACTCCGAGTACCTCTCTTCCACAAGTAATATACTCAGAAGAGGTGGGTGGTGTGCACGCCTCCTGAGTCAGACTAGAAGCCCACTCCGAGTACCTCTCTTCCACAAGTAATATACTCAGAAGAGGTGGGTGGTGTGCACGCCTCCTGAGTCAGACTAGAAGCCCACTCGAGTACCTCTCTCCCACAAGTAATATTCTCAGAAGAGGTGGGTGGTGTGCATGCCTCCTGAGTCAGACTAGAAGCCCACTCGAGTACCTCTCTTCCACAAGTAATATACTCAGAAGAAGTGGGTGGTGTGCACGCCTCCTGAGTCAGACTAGAAGCCCACTCTGAGTACCTCTCTTCCACAAGTAATATACTCAGAAGAGGTGGGTGGTGTGCACGCCTCCTGAGTCAGACTAGAAGCCCACTCCAGTACCTCTCTTCCACAAGTAATATTCTCAGAAGAGGTGGGTGGTGTGCATGCCTCCTGAGTCAGACTAGAAGCCTACTCCGAGTACCTCTCTTCCACAAGTAATATTCTCAGAAGAGGTGGGTGGTGTGCGTGCCTCCTGAGTCAGACTAGAAGCCCACTCCGAGTACCTCTCTTCCACAAGTAATATACTCAGAAGAGGTGGGTGGTGTGCATGCCTCCTGAGTCAGACTAGAAGCCCACTCGGAGTACCTCTCTTCCACAAGTAATATTCTCAGAAGAGGTGGGTGGTGTGCCTGCCTCCTGAGTCAGACTAGAAGCCCACTCGGAGTACCTCTCTTCCACAAGTAATATACTCAGAAGAAGTGGGTGGTGTGCACGCCTCCTGAGTCAGACTAGAAGCCCACTCTGAGTACCTCTCTTCCACAAGTAATATACTCAGAAGAGGTGGGTGGTGTGCACGCCTCCTGAGTCAGACTAGAAGCCCACTCGAGTACCTCTCTTCCACAAGTAATATACTCAGAAGAGGTGGGTGGTGTGCACGCCTCCTGAGTCAGACTAGAAGCCCACTCGGAGTACCTCTCTTCCACAAGTAATATACTCAGAAGAGGTGGGTGGTGTGCACGCCTCCTGAGTCAGACTAGAAGCCCACTCGGAGTACCTCTCTTCCACAAGTAATATACTCAGAAGAGGTGGGTGGTGTGCACGCCTCCTGAGTCAGACTAGAAGCCCACTCGAGTACCTCTCTTCCACAAGTAATATACTCAGAAGAGGTGGGTGGTGTGCATGCCTCCTGAGTCAGACTAGAAGCCTACTCTGAGTACCTCTCTTCCACAAGTAATATTCTCAGAAGAGGTGGGTGGTGTGCGTGCCTCCTGAGTCAGACTAAAGCCCACTCGGAGTACCTCTCTTCCACAAGTAATATAATCAGAAGAGGTGGGTGGTGTGCACGCCTCCTGAGTCAGACTAGAAGCCCACTCGGAGTACCTCTCTTCCACAAGTAATATTCTCAGAAGAGGTGGGTGGTGTGCGTGCCTCCTGAGTCAGACTAGAAGCCCACTCCGAGTACCTCTCTTCCACAAGTAATATACTCAGAAGAGGTGGGTGGTGTGCACGCCTCCTGAGTCAGACTAGAAGCCCACTCGGAGTACCTCTCTTCCACAAGTAATATACTCAGAAGAGGTGGGTGGTGTGCACGCCTCCTGAGTCAGACTAGAAGCCCACTCCGAGTACCTCTCTTCCACAAGTAATATTCTCAGAAGAGGTGGGTGGTGTGCATGCCTCCTGAGTCAGACTAGAAGCCCACTCCGAGTACCTCTCTTCCACAAGTAATATACTCAGAAGAGGTGGGTGGTGTGCGTGCCTCCTGAGTCAGACTAGAAGCCTACTCCGAGTACCTCTCTTCCACAAGTAATATACTCAGAAGAGGTGGGTGGTGTGCATGCCTCCTGAGTCAGACTAGAAGCCTACTCCGAGTACCTCTCTTCCACAAGTAATATTCTCAGAAGAGGTGGGTGGTGTGCACGCCTCCTGAGTCAGACTAGAAGCCCACTCGGAGTACCTCTCTTCCACAAGTAATATAATCAGAAGAGGTGGGTGGTGTGCGTGCCTCCTGAGTCAGACTAGAAGCCCACTCCGAGTACCTCTCTTCCACAAGTAATATTCTCAGAAGAGGTGGGTGGTGTGCATGCCTCCTGAGTCAGACTAGAAGCCCACTCCGAGTACCTCTCTTCCACAAGTAATATTCTCAGAAGAGGTGGGTGGTGTGCACGCCTCCTGAGTCAGACTAGAAGCCCACTCCGAGTACCTCTCTTCCACAAGTAATATACTCAGAAGAGGTGGGTGGTGTGCATGCCTCCTGAGTCAGACTAGAAGCCCACTCCTGAGTACCTCTCTTCCACAAGTAATATACTCAGAAGAGGTGGGTGGTGTGCACGCCTCCTGAGTCAGACTAGAAGCCCACTCGAGTACCTCTCTTCCACAAGTAATATACTCAGAAGAGGTGGGTGGTGTGCACGCCTCCTGAGTCAGACTAGAAGCCCACTGAGTACCTCTCTTCCACAAGTAATATACTCAGAAGAGGTGGGTGGTGTGCATGCCTCCTGAGTCAGACTAGAAGCCCACTCCTGAGTCAGACTACCCACTCTTCCACAAGTAATATACTCAGAAGAGGTGGGTGGTGTGCATGCCTCCTGAGTCAGACTAGAAGCCCACTCCGAGTACCTCTCTTCCACAAGTAATATACTCAGAAGAGGTGGGTGGTGTGCACGCCTCCTGAGTCAGACTAGAAGCCCACTCGAGTACCTCTCTTCCACAAGTTAATCAGAAGAGGTGGGTGGTGTGCACGCCTCCTGAGTCAGACTAGAAGCCCACTCGAGTACCTCTCTTCCACAAGTAATATTCTCAGAAGAGGTGGGTGGTGTGCCGCCTCCTGAGTCAGACTAGAAGCCCACTCCGAGTACCTCTTTCCACAAGTAATATACTCAGAAGAGGTGGGTGGTGTGCATGCCTCCTGAGTCAGACTAGAAGCCTACTCGGAGTACCTCTCTTCCACAAGTAATATACTCAGAAGAGGTGGGTGGTGTGCATGCCTCCTGAGTCAGACTAGAAGCCTACTCCGAGTACCTCTCTTCCACAAGTAATATACTCAGAAGAGGTGGGTGGTGTGCATGCCTCCTGAGTCAGACTAGAAGCCTACTCAGAGTACCTCTCTTCCACAAGTAATATACTCAGAAGGGGTGGGTGGTGTGCATGCCTCCTGAGTCAGACTAGAAGCCTACTCCGAGTACCTCTCTTCCACAAGTAATATTCTTAGAAGAGGTGGGTGGTGTGCACTCCTCCTGAGTCAGACTAGAAGCCTACTCGGAGTACCTCTCTTCCACAAGTAATATACTCAGAAGAGGTGGGTGGTGTGCGTGCCTCCTGAGTCAGACTAGAAGCCCACTCCGAATACCTCTCTTCCACAAGTAATATACTCAGAAGAGGTGGGTGGTGTGCACGCCTCCTGAGTCAGACTAGAAGCCCACTCGGAGTACCTCTCTTCCACAAGTAATATACTCAGAAGAGGTGGGTGGTGTGCACGCCTCCTGAGTCAGACTAGAAGCCCACTCCGAGTACCTCTCTTCCACAAGTAATATTCTCAGAAGAGGTGGGTGGTGTGCATGCCTCCTGAGTCAGACTAGAAGCCCACTCCGAGTACCTCTCTTCCACAAGTAATATACTCAGAAGAGGTGGGTGGTGTGCGTGCCTCCTGAGTCAGACTAGAAGCCTACTCCGAGTACCTCTCTTCCACAAGTAATATACTCAGAAGAGGTGGGTGGTGTGCATGCCTCCTGAGTCAGACTAGAAGCCTACTCCGAGTACCTCTCTTCCACAAGTAATATACTCAGAAGAGGTGGGTGGTGTGCACGCCTCCTGAGTCAGACTAGAAGCCCACTCGAGTACCTCTCTTCCACAAGTAATATAATCAGAAGAGGTGGGTGGTGTGCACGCCTCCTGAGTCAGACTAGAAGCCCACTCCGAGTACCTCTCTTCCACAAGTAATATTCTCAGAAGAGGTGGGTGGTGTGCGTGCCTCCTGAGTCAGACTAGAAGCCCACTCGAGTACCTCTCTTCCACAAGTAATATACTCAGAAGAGGTGGGTGGTGTGCACGCCTCCTGAGTCAGACTAGAAGCCCACTCGAGTACCTCTCCCACAAGTAATATACTCAGAAGAGGTGGGTGGTGTGCATGCCTCCTGAGTCAGACTAGAAGCCCACTCGAGTACCTCTCTTCCACAAGTAATATACTCAGAAGAGGTGGGTGGTGTGCGTTCCTCCTGAGTCAGACTAGAAGCCCACTCGGAGTACCTCTCTTCCACAAGTAATATAATCAGAAGAGGTGGGTGGTGTGCACGCCTCCTGAGTCAGACTAGAAGCCCACTCCGAGTACCTCTCTTCCACAAGTAATATTCTCAGAAGAGGTGGGTGGTGTGCATGCCTCCTGAGTCAGACTAGAAGCCTACTCCGAGTACCTCTCTTCCACAAGTAATATTCTCAGAAGAGGTGGGTGGTGTGCGTGCCTCCTGAGTCAGACTAGAAGCCCACTCCGAGTACCTCTCTTCCACAAGTAATATACTCAGAAGAGGTGGGTGGTGTGCATGCCTCCTGAGTCAGACTAGAAGCCTACTCGGAGTACCTCTCTCCCACAAGTAATATTCTCAGAAGAGGTGGGTGGTGTGCCTGCCTCCTGAGTCAGACTAGAAGCCCACTCGGAGTACCTCTCTTCCACAAGTAATATACTCAGAAGAAGTGGGTGGTGTGCACGCCTCCTGAGTCAGACTAGAAGCCCACTCTGAGTACCTCTCTTCCACAAGTAATATACTCAGAAGAGGTGGGTGGTGTGCACGCCTCCTGAGTCAGACTAGAAGCCCACTCGAGTACCTCTCTTCCACAAGTAATATACTCAGAATAGGTGGGTGGTGTGCACGCCTCCTGAGTCAGACTAGAAGCCCACTCGTACCTCTCTTCCACAAGTAATATACTCAGAAGAGGTGGGTGGTGTGCACGCCTCCTGAGTCAGACTAGAAGCCCACTCCGAGTACCTCTCTTCCACAAGTAATATACTCAGAAGAGGTGGGTGGTGTGCACGCCTCCTGAGTCAGACTAGAAGCCCACTCCGAGTACCTCTCTTCCACAAGTAATATTCTCAGAAGAGGTGGGTGGTGTGCATGCCTCCTGAGTCAGACTAGAAGCCTACTCCGAGTACCTCTCTTCCACAAGTAATATTCTCAGAAGAGGTGGGTGGTGTGCGTGCCTCCTGAGTCAGACTAGAAGCCCACTCCGAGTACCTCTCTTCCACAAGTAATATAATCAGAAGAGGTGGGTGGTGTGCACGCCTCCTGAGTCAGACTAGAAGCCCACTCCGAGTACCTCTCTTCCACAAGTAATATTCTCAGAAGAGGTGGGTGGTGTGCATGCCTCCTGAGTCAGACTAGAAGCCTACTCCGAGTACCTCTCTTCCACAAGTAATATACTCAGAAGAGGTGGGTGGTGTGCACGCCTCCTGAGTCAGACTAGAAGCCCACTCGAGTACCTCTCTTCCACAAGTAATATACTCAGAAGAGGTGGGTGGTGTGCACGCCTCCTGAGTCAGACTAGAAGCCCACTCCGAGTACCTCTCTTCCACAAGTAATATTCTCAGAAGAGGTGGGTGGTGTGCATGCCTCCTGAGTCAGACTAGAAGCCCACTCCGAGTACCTCTCTTCCACAAGTAATATTCTCAGAAGAGGTGGGTGGTGTGCGTGCCTCCTGAGTCAGACTAGAAGCCCACTCCGAGTACCTCTCTTCCACAAGTAATATACTCAGAAGAGGTGGGTGGTGTGCATGCCTCCTGAGTCAGACTAGAAGCCTACTCGAGTACCTCTCTCCCACAAGTAATATTCTCAGAAGAGGTGGGTGGTGTGCACTCTCCTGAGTCAGACTAGAAGCCCACTCGAGTACCTCTCTTCCACAAGTAATATACTCAGAAGAGGTGGGTGGTGTGCATGCCTCCTGAGTCAGACTAGAAGCCCACTCTGAGTACCTCTCTTCCACAAGTAATATACTCAGAAGAGGTGGGTGGTGTGCACGCCTCCTGAGTCAGACTAGAAGCCCACTCGGAGTACCTCTCTTCCACAAGTAATATACTCAGAAGAGGTGGGTGGTGTGCACGCCTCCTGAGTCAGACTAGAAGCCCACTCCGAGTACCTCTCTTCCACAAGTAATATTCTCAGAAGAGGTGGGTGGTGTGCATGCCTCCTGAGTCAGACTAGAAGCCCACTCCGAGTACGAGTACTCTCTTCCACAAGTAATATACTCAGAAGAGGTGGGTGGTGTGCGTGCCTCCTGAGTCAGACTAGAAGCCCACTCCGAGTACCTCTCTTCCACAAGTAATATACTCAGAAGAGGTGGGTGGTGTGCATGCCTCCTGAGTCAGACTAGAAGCCTACTCCGAGTACCTCTCTTCCACAAGTAATATTCTCAGAAGAGGTGGGTGGTGTGCGTGCCTCCTGAGTCAGACTAGAAGCCCACTCGAGTACCTCTCTTCCACAAGTAATATACTCAGAAGAGGTGGGTGGTGTGCACGCCTCCTGAGTCAGACTAGAAGCCCACTCTACCTCTCTTCCACAAGTAATATTCTCAGAAGAGGTGGGTGGTGTGCACGCCTCCTGAGTCAGACTAGAAGCCCACTCCGAGTACCTCTCTTCCACAAGTAATATTCTCAGAAGAGGTGGGTGGTGTGCGTGCCTCCTGAGTCAGACTAGAAGCCCACTCCGAGTACCTCTCTCTTCCACAAGTAATATACTCAGAAGAGGTGGGTGGTGTGCGTGCCTCCTGAGTCAGACTAGAAGCCCACTCCGAGTACCTCTCTTCCACAAGTAATATACTCAGAAGAGGTGGGTGGTGTGCACGCCTCCTGAGTCAGACTAGAAGCCCACTCGAGTACCTCTCTTCCACAAGTAATATACTCAGAAGAGGTGGGTGGTGTGCACGCCTCCTGAGTCAGACTAGAAGCCCACTCCGAGTACCTCTCTTCCACAAGTAATATACTCAGAAGAGGTGGGTGGTGTGCATGCCTCCTGAGTCAGACTAGAAGCCTACTCCGAGTACCTCTCTTCCACAAGTAATATACTCAGAAGAGGTGGGTGGTGTGCGTTCCTCCTGAGTCAGACTAGAAGCCCACTCGGAGTACCTCTCTTCCACAAGTAATATAATCAGAAGAGGTGGGTGGTGTGCATGCCTCCTGAGTCAGACTAGAAGCCCACTCCGAGTACCTCTCTTCCACAAGTAATATTCTCAGAAGAGGTGGGTGGTGTGCATGCCTCCTGAGTCAGACTAGAAGCCTACTCCGAGTACCTCTCTTCCACAAGTAATATACTCAGAAGAGGTGGGTGGTGTGCATGCCTCCTGAGTCAGACTAGAAGCCCACTCCGAGTACCTCTCTTCCACAAGTAATATACTCAGAAGAGGTGGGTGGTGTGCATGCCTCCTGAGTCAGACTAGAAGCCCACTCCGAGTACCTCTCTTCCACAAGTAATATTCTCAGAAGAGGTGGGTGGTGTGCATGCCTCCTGAGTCAGACTAGAAGCCCACTGAGTACCTCTCTTCCACAAGTAATATACTCAGAAGAGGTGGGTGGTGTGCATGCCTCCTGAGTCAGACTAGAAGCCCACTCCGAGTACCTCTCTTCCACAAGTAATATACTCAGAAGAGGTGGGTGGTGTGCATGCCTCCTGAGTCAGACTAGAAGCCCACTCGGAGTACCTCTCTTCCACAAGTAATATTCTCAGAAGAGGTGGGTGGTGTGCGTGCCTCCTGAGTCAGACTAGAAGCCCACTCGAGTACCTCTCTTCCACAAGTAATATACTCAGAAGAGGTGGGTGGTGTGCACGCCTCCTGAGTCAGACTAGAAGCCCACTCGGAGTACCTCTCTTCCACAAGTAATATACTCAGAAGAGGTGGGTGGTGTGCACGCCTCCTGAGTCAGACTAGAAGCCTACTCTGAGTACCTCTCTTCCACAAGTAATATACTCAGAAGAGGTGGGTGGTGTGCACGCCTCCTGAGTCAGACTAGAAGCCCACTCCGAGTACCTCTCTTCCACAAGTAATATACTCAGAAGAGGTGGGTGGTGTGCACGCCTCCTGAGTCAGACTAGAAGCCCACTCGAGTACCTCTCTTCCACAAGTAATATACTCAGAAGAGGTGGGTGGTGTGCACCTCCTGAGTCAGACTAGAAGCCTTCCACTCTACCTCCTTCCACAAGTAATATACTCAGAAGAGGTGGGTGGTGTGCACGCCTCCTGAGTCAGACTAGAAGCCCACTCGAGTACCTCTCTTCCACAAGTAATATACTCAGAAGAGGTGGGTGGTGTGCACGCCTCCTGAGTCAGACTAGAAGCCCACTCCGAGTACCTCTCTTCCACAAGTAATATACTCAGAAGAGGTGGGTGGTGTGCATGCCTCCTGAGTCAGACTAGAAGCCTACTCCGAGTACCTCTCTTCCACAAGTAATATTCTCAGAAGAGGTGGGTGGTGTGCGTGCCTCCTGAGTCAGACTAGAAGCCCACTCCGAGTACCTCTCTTCCACAAGTAATATACTCAGAAGAGGTGGGTGGTGTGCATGCCTCCTGAGTCAGACTAGAAGCCTACTCCGAGTACCTCTCTTCCACAAGTAATATTCTCAGAAGAGGTGGGTGGTGTGCCTGCCTCCTGAGTCAGACTAGAAGCCCACTCGAGTACCTCTCTTCCACAAGTAATATACTCAGAAGAGGTGGGTGGTGTGCACGCCTCCTGAGTCAGACTAGAAGCCCACTCTGAATACCTCTCTTCCACAAGTAATATACTCAGAAGAGGTGGGTGGTGTGCACGCCTCCTGAGTCAGACTAGAAGCCCACTCGGAGTACCTCTCTTCCACAAGTAATATACTCAGAAGAGGTGGGTGGTGTGCACGCCTCCTGAGTCAGACTAGAAGCCCACTCCGAGTACCTCTCTTCCACAAGTAATATTCTCAGAAGAGGTGGGTGGTGTGCATGCCTCCTGAGTCAGACTAGAAGCCCACTCCGAGTACCTCTCTTCCACAAGTAATATACTCAGAAGAGGTGGGTGGTGTGCGTGCCTCCTGAGTCAGACTAGAAGCCCACTCCGAGTACCTCTCTTCCACAAGTAATATTCTCAGAAGAGGTGGGTGGTGTGCATGCCTCCTGAGTCAGACTAGAAGCCTACTCCGAGTACCTCTCTTCCACAAGTAATATACTCAGAAGAGGTGGGTGGTGTGCGTGCCTCCTGAGTCAGACTAGAAGCCCACTCGAGTACCTCTCTTCCACAAGTAATATAATCAGAAGAGGTGGGTGGTGTGCACGCCTCCTGAGTCAGACTAGAAGCCCACTCGAGTACCTCTCTTCCACAAGTAATATTCTCAGAAGAGGTGGGTGGTGTGCGTGCCTCCTGAGTCAGACTAGAAGCCCACTCCGAGTACCTCTCTTCCACAAGTAATATACTCAGAAGAGGTGGGTGGTGTGCACGCCTCCTGAGTCAGACTAGAAGCCCACTCGGAGTACCTCTCTCCCACAAGTAATATACTCAGAAGAGGTGGGTGGTGTGCGTGCCTCCTGAGTCAGACTAGAAGCCCACTCGGAGTACCTCTCTTCCACAAGTAATATACTCAGAAGAAGTGGGTGGTGTGCACGCCTCCTGAGTCAGACTAGAAGCCCACTCGGAGTACCTCTCTTCCACAAGTAATATACTCAGAAGAGGTGGGTGGTGTGCACGCCTCCTGAGTCAGACTAGAAGCCCACTCCGAGTACCTCTCTTCCACAAGTAATATTCTCAGAAGAGGTGGGTGGTGTGCATGCCTCCTGAGTCAGACTAGAAGCCTACTCCGAGTACCTCTCTTCCACAAGTAATATTCTCAGAAGAGGTGGGTGGTGTGCGTGCCTCCTGAGTCAGACTAGAAGCCCACTCCGAGTACCTCTCTTCCACAAGTAATATACTCAGAAGAGGTGGGTGGTGTGCATGCCTCCTGAGTCAGACTAGAAGCCTACTCGGAGTACCTCTCTCCCACAAGTAATATTCTCAGAAGAGGTGGGTGGTGTGCCTGCCTCCTGAGTCAGACTAGAAGCCCACTCGGAGTACCTCTCTTCCACAAGTAATATACTCAGAAGAAGTGGGTGGTGTGCACGCCTCCTGAGTCAGACTAGAAGCCCACTCTGAGTACCTCTCTTCCACAAGTAATATACTCAGAAGAGGTGGGTGGTGTGCACGCCTCCTGAGTCAGACTAGAAGCCCACTCGGAGTACCTCTCTTCCACAAGTAATATACTCAGAATAGGTGGGTGGTGTGCACGCCTCCTGAGTCAGACTAGAAGCCCACTCGGAGTACCTCTCTTCCACAAGTAATATACTCAGAAGAGGTGGGTGGTGTGCACGCCTCCTGAGTCAGACTAGAAGCCCACTCGGAGTACCTCTCTTCCACAAGTAATATACTCAGAAGAGGTGGGTGGTGTGCACGCCTCCTGAGTCAGACTAGAAGCCCACTCCGAGTACCTCTCTTCCACAAGTAATATTCTCAGAAGAGGTGGGTGGTGTGCATGCCTCCTGAGTCAGACTAGAAGCCTACTCCGAGTACCTCTCTTCCACAAGTAATATTCTTAGAAGAGGTGGGTGGTGTGCGTGCCTCCTGAGTCAGACTAGAAGCCCACTCGGAGTACCTCTCTTCCACAAGTAATATAATCAGAAGAGGTAGGTGGTGTGCACGCCTCCTGAGTCAGACTAGAAGCCCACTCGGAGTACCTCTCTTCCACAAGTAATATTCTCAGAAGAGGTGGGTGGTGTGCGTGCCTCCTGAGTCAGACTAGAAGCCCACTCCGAGTACCTCTCTTCCACAAGTAATATACTCAGAAGAGGTGGGTGGTGTGCACGCCTCCTGAGTCAGACTAGAAGCCCACTCGGAGTACCTCTCTTCCACAAGTAATATACTCAGAAGAGGTGGGTGGTGTGCACGCCTCCTGAGTCAGACTAGAAGCCCACTCCGAGTACCTCTCTTCCACAAGTAATATTCTCAGAAGAGGTGGGTGGTGTGCATGCCTCCTGAGTCAGACTAGAAGCCCACTCCGAGTACCTCTCTTCCACAAGTAATATACTCAGAAGAGGTGGGTGGTGTGCGTGCCTCCTGAGTCAGACTAGAAGCCTACTCCGAGTACCTCTCTTCCACAAGTAATATACTCAGAAGAGGTGGGTGGTGTGCATGCCTCCTGAGTCAGACTAGAAGCCTACTCCGAGTACCTCTCTTCCACAAGTAATATTCTCAGAAGAGGTGGGTGGTGTGCACGCCTCCTGAGTCAGACTAGAAGCCCACTCGGAGTACCTCTCTTCCACAAGTAATATTCTCAGAAGAGGTGGGTGGTGTGCGTGCCTCCTGAGTCAGACTAGAAGCCCACTCCGAGTACCTCTCTTCCACAAGTAATATACTCAGAAGAGGTGGGTGGTGTGCGTGCCTCCTGAGTCAGACTAGAAGCCTACTCCGAGTACCTCTCTTCCACAAGTAATATACTCAGAAGAGGTGGGTGGTGTGCGTGCCTCCTGAGTCAGACTAGAAGCCTACTCCGAGTACCTCTCTTCCACAAGTAATATACTCAGAAGGGGTGGGTGGTGTGCATGCCTCCTGAGTCAGACTAGAAGCCTACTCCGAGTACCTCTCTTCCACAAGTAATATTCTTAGAAGAGGTGGGTGGTGTGCACTCCTCCTGAGTCAGACTAGAAGCCTACTCGGAGTACCTCTCTTCCACAAGTAATATACTCAGAAGAGGTGGGTGGTGTGCGTGCCTCCTGAGTCAGACTAGAAGCCTACTCCGAGTACCTCTCTTCCACAAGTAATATACTCAGAAGAGGTGGGTGGTGATTTGAGCCAATCAGTTGTGTTGTGACAAGGTAGAGTTGGTTTAGAGAAGATGTGATGAAACTGTCTCATGAGGACCGCCACAGGAAAGGAAGACCCAGTTATCCCTGCTGCAGAGGACGAGTTAACGGCACCTCAGATTGCAGCCCAAATAAATGCTTCAGTTCCAGTAACAGGCACATCTCAACATCAACTGTTCAGAGGAGACTGTTTAGAGGAGACTGTTTAGAGGAGACTGTTTAGAAGAGACTGTTTAGAAGAGACTGTTTAGAAGACATTTAAGACATCATTTACATTTAAGTCATTTAGCAGACGCTCTTATCCAGAGCGACTTACAAATTGGTGCATTCACCTTATGACATCCAGTGGAACAGCCACTTTACAATAGTGCATCTAAATCTTTTAAGGGGGGTGAGAAGGATTACTTTATCCTATCCTAGGTATTCCTTAAAGAGGTGGGGTTTCAGGTGTCTCCGGAAGGTGGTGATTGACTCCGCTGTCCTGGCGTCGTGAGGAAGTTTGTTCCACCATTGGGGGCCAGAGCAGCGAACAGTTTTGACTGGGCTGAGCGGGAACTGTACTTCCTCAGTGGTAGGGAGGCGAGCAGGCCAGAGGTGGATGAACGCAGTGCCCTTGTTTGGGTGTAGGGCCTGATCAGAGCCTGGAGGTACTGAGGTGCCGTTCCCCTCACAGCTCCGTAGGCAAGCACCATGGTCTTGTAGCGGATGCGAGCTTCAACTGGAAGCCAGTGGAGAGAGCGGAGGAGCGGGGTGACGTGAGAGAACTTGGGAAGGTTGAACACCAGACGGGCTGCGGCGTTCTGGATGAGTTGTAGGGGTTTAATGGCACAGGCAGGGAGCCCAGCCAACAGCGAGTTGCAGTAATCCAGACGGGAGATGACAAGTGCCTGGATTAGGACCTGCGCCGCTTCCTGTGTGAGGCAGGGTCGTACTCTGCGGATGTTGTAGAGCATGAACCTACAGGAACGGGCCACCGCCTTGATGTTAGTTGAGAACGACAGGGTGTTGTCCAGGATCACGCCAAGGTTCTTAGCGCTCTGGGAGGAGGACACAATGGAGTTGTCAACCGTGATGGCGAGATCAAGAGACTGTTTAGAAGAGACTGTTTAGAGGAGACTGTTTAGAGGAGACTGTTTAGAGGAGACTGTTTAGAGGAGACTGTTTAGAGGAGACTGGTTAGGGGAGACTGGTTAGGGGAGACTGGTTAGGGGAGACTGGTTAGGGGAGACTGGTTAGGGGAGACTGGTTAGGGGAGACTGGTTAGGGGAGACTGTTCAGAGGAGACTGTTCAGAGGAGACTGCGTGAATCAGGCCTTCATGGTCGAATTGCTGCACAGAAACCACTACTAAAGGACAGCAATAAGAAGAAGAGACTTGCTTGGGCCAAGAAACATGAGCAATGGACATTAGACTGGTGGATATCTGTCCTTGGGTCTGATGAGTCCAAATGTGAGATTTTTGGAGAGAGCTGCATCAGGTGACCGGGCCTCCACAAATCAACCGGCCTCAACCCAATTTAATTTTTACGTTTTTTAATGTATCCGTTATTTTACCAGGTAAGTTGACTGAGAACACATTCTCATTTGCAGCAACGACCTGGGGAATAGTTACAGGGGAGAGGAGGGGGATGAATGAGCCAATTGTAAACTGGGGATTATTAGGTGACCGTGATGGTTTGATGGCCAGATTGGGAATTTAGCCAGGACACCGGGGTTAACACCCCTACTCTTACGATAAGTGCCATGGGATCTTTAATGACCGCAGAGAGTCAGGACACCCGTTTAACGGTGTCCTGACAATTGAGATGGTTTTGGATGAGTTGGATGGCAGAGTGAAGTAAAAGCAGCCAACAAGTGCCCAGCATATGTGGGAACTCCTCCTAAAATCGACTGAGACTCCAGTCACCCAAGTTATAGACTGTTTTCTTTGCTACCCCACGGCAAGCGGTACTGGAGGGCTTGTAAGTAAGCATTTCACTGTAAAGTCTACACTTGTTGTATTCGGCGCATGTGGCAAATAAAGTTTGGTTTGAAGACTGTTGGAAAATAATTCCAGGTGAAGCTGGTTGAGAGAATGCCAAGAGTCTGCAAAGCTGTATTTGTATTAGTCGGGGACAGCCCTACTGGGAACAGATACCAGCGAAAGATCTATTTATTTGTTCAAACTAAACTACAGCACTTACTTTGATGTGTCAAATCTGATCCTTCCTTCTCTTCTCCTCCTCTCACAGTTCCAGTCAGCTCCGTTGTTTTCCTGCAGTCCACCAGCAGCACAGACAACCTCTTCATACCCAGCAGTAAAGTGCTACCGGGAGAGGCATGACACAGGGACTCTGGGAGGGAGGAAGGGCTAGCTTTGTCCTGGTAACGATAAAGAGGGGACACAGACACATATCATTATGGATGCTGATGTCACTGTTGTCCTAAAGTGCTTTACAGAAACCCAGACCCAGATAGAGCAAGCTGTATGCTAGACCAGACCAAGCTGTATGCTAGACCAGACCAAGCTGTACATCTGGTGTTCTGATCTGGAGAGACTCTTCTCTGCCTCGTCAACATCAGGATGTTGTTGAGGCTCCCCAGAGGATCCAGGATAGTCATGTCTCTCTCCTGTGTGAACGAGAACATCAAACAGATGGTGAACTTATGATCTTATGATATTTTAAGTAGAAATGATGCACCAACATTGAATTTTAAAAATGTTAATTTTTTAAAAGCCTGTTATATTAGATGAGGGGAACTTTAATATAGACCACATGGAGAATGAGAATAAAATACATCGAAGTCCCATAACATATGTACCAAAGGCAGATCGCCCCTTCAACAATTCCTACAGTACTGAACAACATATTCAAGAGGAGATATTCAGCAGAATGGCCCTTTAAAACCACACATTAGTTCAACAACTGGGTAGTTTGTGCCCCTGTTTTTAAGACAGTACTCACTGGTGGGAATCGGAACTTCAGTCTCCTCCTGTTTTATTGAGATATCCTCCTCTTCCTCTTTTACTCCAAATGGTTCTTCCTCTTCTTTCACTTCATTCTCTTCTTTCAATGTTATGGCATCTTCCTCCTTTTTGATTCTGAAAGCTTCTACCTCCTCCCCTTCCACTTTGACAACCTCTTTCCCATCTTCCTCTTTAACTGTAATATCATCCTCTTCTTCTTTCAATGTGATAGCCTCCTCTTCCTCTCTTTTCATCCTGAAAGCTTCTTCCTCTCCTTTCACCAGAGCTTCTTTCTCCGTCGAGCTTAGTGAGCTCATGTTCCGAGCGATTAGCCTCGTGCCGTATCAAATCACGTTTAAATGAACTAGTAGAAACGTAAACACGTAAACAGAATTATGTTCTAAACACCAAGAGTAATATACACATCAATGTTTTAGGTTCGCTAGCAAACCACCGCGGTGGGTGAATCAGAAAGCCCTTTGTCGCTGTTGAAGACGCTTCCAGTTCCGTCCACTAGATTATACGTCACGCAAGAAGCATCACGTGAAAGACTCACATCAGCCTCCTGCTGACTGGAGTGGGTAACGCAGATTGGAAACGTATTAATTACAATGTTTATTCTGGCAAGCAATACCATAAGTAGTCATTTAAAAACAACCAGATGTTGTTTTCTCTTACTTCTCACAGCCAATACTTTACTCCAGGGCTGACCTGCCCATTAGACAGGATTAGGTGGCATATTCAAGCTAAATTGACCACGGCTCATCGCTAACAACACCTCACATAATGCTGCCCAAAAACAATGAAATCTTCTCTCACCCAGTGGCATATGGACTGTTTAGGTGAGTGTTGATGTTGCCACATGAAGCAGTGCCCACTTTGGAAAAGGCAACATGGACAGATAGGATTCTACCTGTGTAGAGAAAGATGCCCCTTTGCCCTTGATTGTCTAGCCCGGCTGATTTGTAGGGGTCCAGATTTTGCAGCTCTTTCAGAACATCAGCTATCTGGATTTGGGTAAAGGAGAAATGGTGGGGGCTTTGGCGGGTTGCTGTGGCGGGTGCCGGGCAGTTGACCGGGGTAGGGGTAGCCAAGTGGAAAGCATGGCCAGCCGTAAATGCTTCTTGAAATTCTCAATTATAGTGGATTTATCAGTGGTGACAGTGTTTCCTAGCCTCAGAGTAGTGGGCAGCTGGGAGGAGGTGCTCTTAATTCTCCATGGACTTTACAGTGTCCCAGAACTAGGTGACCAAATACGTATCTTCCACCACAATTTCCTACAATGTGATTTCCTGGATTTTTTTTCTCATTTTATCTGTCATAGTTGAAGTACATTTACATTTACATTTAAGTCATTTAGCAGACGCTCTTATCCAGAGCGACTTACAAATTGGTGCATTCACCTTATGACATCCAGTGGAACAGCCACTTTACAATAGTGCATCTAAATCTTTTAAGGGGGGGGGGGGTGAGAAGGATTACTTTATCCTATCCTAGGTATTCCTTAAAGAGGTGGGGTTTCAGGTGTCTCCGGAAGGTGGTGATTGACTCCGCTGTCCTGGCGTCGTGAGGGAGTTTGTTCCACCGGATGAGAGCAGAGGAGAGAGAGTTAGCTTTAGCAGTGCGGAGCGCCTCCGTGATACAGAGAAGAGCAGTCTCAGTTGAATGACTAGTCTTGAAACCTGACTGATTTGGATCAAGAAGGTCATTCTGAGAGAGATAGCGGGAGAGCTGGCCAAGGACGGCACGTTCAAGAGTTTTGGAGAGAAAAGAAAGAAGGGATACTGGTCTGTAGTTGTTGACATCGGAGGGATCGAGTGTAGGTTTTTTCAGAAGGGGTGCAACTCTCGCTCTCTTGAAGACGGAAGGGAGTAGCCAGCGGTCAGGGATGAGTTGATGAGCGAGGTGAGGTAAGGGAGAAGGTCTCCGGAAATGGTCTGGAGAAGAGAGGAGGGGATAGGGTCAAGCGGGCAGGTTGTTGGGCGGCCGGCCGTCACAAGACGCAAGATTTCATCTGGAGAGAGAGGGGAGAAAGAGGTCAGAGCACAGGGTAGGGCAGTGTGAACAGAACCAGCGGTGTTGTTTGACTTAGCAAACGAGGATCGGATGTCGTCGACCTTCTTTTCAAAATGGTTGACGAAGTCATCTGCAGAGAGGGAGGAGGGGGGAGGATTCAGGAGGGAGGAGAAGGTGGCAAAGAGCTTCCTAGGGTTAGAGGCAGATGCTTGGAATTTAGAGTGGTAGAAAGTGGCTTTAGCAGCAGAGACAGAGGAGGAAAATGTAGAGAGGAGGGAGTGAAAGGATGCCAGGTCCGCAGGGAGGCGAGTTTTCCTCCATTTCCGCTCGGCTGCCCGGAGCCCTGTTCTGTGAGCTCGCAATGAGTCGTCGAGCCACGGAGCGGGAGGGGAGGACCGAGCCGGCCTGGAGGATAGGGGACATAGAGAGTCAAAGGATGCAGTAAGGGAGGAGAGGAGGGTTGAGGAGGCAGAATCAGGAGATAGGTTGGAGAAAGTTTGAGCAGAGGGAAGAGATGATAGGATGGAAGAGGAGAGAGTAGCGGGGGAGAGAGAGCGAAGGTTGGGACGGCGCGATACCATCCGAGTAGGGGCAGTGTGGGAAGTGTTACATTTAACATTTAAGTCATTTAGCAGACACTCTTATCCAGAGCGACTTACAAATTGGTGCATTCACCTTATGACATCCAGTAGAACAGTCACTTTACAATAGTGCATCTAAATCTTAAAGGGGGGTGAGAAGGATTACTTATCCTATCCTAGGTATTAGATGAGAGCGAGAGGGAAAAGGATACAAGGTAGTGGTTGGAGACTTGGAGGGGAGTTGCAATGAGGTTAGTGGAAGAACAGCATCTAGTAAAGATGATGTCGAGCGTATTGCCTGCCTTGTGAGTAGGGGGGGAGGGTGAGGTCAAAAGAGGAGAGGAGTGGAAAGAAGGAGGCAGAGAGGAATGAGTCAAAGGTAGACGTGGGGAGGTTAAAGTCACCCAGAACTGTGAGAGGTGAGCCGTCCTCAGGAAAGGAGCTTATCAAGGCATCAAGCTCATTGATGAACTCTCCGAGGGGACCTGGAGGGCGATAAATGATAAGGATGTTAAGCTTGAAAGGGCTGGTAACTGTGACAGCATGGAATTCAAAGGAGGCGATAGACAGATGGGTAAGGGGAGAAAGAGAGAATGACCACTTGGGAGAGATGAGGATCCCGGTGCCACCACCCCGCTGACCAGAAGCTCTCGGGGTGTGCGAGAACACGTGGGCGGACGAAGAGAGAGCAGTAGGAGTAGCAGTGTTATCTGTGGTGATCCATGTTTCCGTCAGTGCCAAGAAGTCGAGGGACTGGAGGGAGGCATAGGCTGAGATGAACTCTGCCTTGTTGGCCGCAGATCGGCAGTTCCAGAGGCTACCGGAGACCTGGAACTCCACGTGGGTCGTGCGCGCTGGGACCACCAGATTAGGGTGGCCGCGGCCACGCGGTGTGGAGCGTTTGTATGGTCTGTGCAGAGAGGAGAGAACAGGGATAGACAGACACATAGTTAACACGGGAGAAGTGTACCTATGATGAAAATTACAGGCCTCTCTCATCTTTTTAAGTGGGAGAACTTGCACAATTGGTGGCTGACTAAATACTTTTTTGCCCCACTGTATGTTGTCCATTCCCAGGGCGCCTCTCCAGGGAACTGTTAGATGTCTTCTTGCAATTGCCAATCAAAAAGGGGTCTTGGCTGTACCTATCTGTACCTGGCTGTACCTATCTGTACCTGGCTGTACCTGGCTGTACCTATCTGTACCTGGCTGTACCTGGCTGTAACTGGCTGTACCTGGCTGCACCTATATGTACCTGGCTGTAACTGGCTGTACCTATCTGTACCTACCTGTACCTAGCTATACCTAGCTATACCTAGCGGTACCTGGCTGTACCTACCTGTACCTGGCTGTACCTACCTGTACCTGGCATTCCCTGGCTGTACCTAGCGGTACCTAGCGGTACCTGGCTGTACCTAGCTGTACCTAGCGGTACCTGGCTGTACCTAGCTGTACCTGGCTGTACCTGGCTGTACCTGGCTGTACCTAGCCGTACCTAGCGGTACCTATCTGTACCTGGCTGTACCTGGCTGTACCTGTGCCAACTGACATGCAAGAGTTTGCGATACAGCCTGGATTCGAACCAGGGTTGTCTGTATTGACGCCTCTAGCGCTGAGATGCAGTGGCGTACCACCGCTGTGCCACTCGAGAGCCCATACTGTTCTTGTATGCATTTCTTCTTCTTTCTAGTGGCAGCCCATAGGTACAATAAAATATAAAATACGAAATTCGAATATGAAAACTACCTGTTAAAAAAAATGGGAATCCAATGGGAATTTTCCTTGAGGGTTCTACGTATGTGTATATGAAGGTATTATTTGCAAGACGTAAGAGAAAACATATCTTGTGTTTGAAAAATGACCTTTTTTTTTTACTAATGTAAACAATGTTGTAAATATTTTTCCAAACTGCGTTACCCACTCCTGTCAGTCAGCAGGTTTTTCTGGTGACGCTTCTTGCGTGACGTATAATGGACGGGACGGGACGCTTCTTCAAGAACAAACAACACCGCTACTCTTTCAACCAGTGTTTTTTTTAGCTTGCTAGCTAACTTAAAACCGAAGCATTTGATGCGCTTTACACCATGTTTTATTTACATTCGCGAATCGCAGTGTTTCAAACACAATTCTGTTTACGTATATCTACTGTAAACTTTAACCAAATTTGCAAACTTGTTAAGATTGATACTGAGCCTAGCACTAGGCTAGTCGCTAATGCTAACTAACGTCCCTGACCATGAGCTCACTAAACTTCTCCTCCCTTGGTAAAGAAGAGGAGGTCTACTGGACGGAGAAATAATCTCTGGGTCTGAACATTGTCGTGAAAGAAGAAGAAGAAGAGGGTGTTACAGTGAAAGAAGAGAAATCTCCGTTTGGAGTGGAAGAGGGGATAGAGGCTGTCCCAGTGGAAGAGGAGGAGATAGACACTTTCAGAATGAAAAATGAGGAAGAGGAGGCTGTGAAAGAAGAAGAGGATATATATATATATATATATATATATATGCCATTTATCAGACGCTTTTATCCAAAGCGACTTACAGTCATGTGTGCATACATTCTACGTATGGGTGGTCCCGGGGATCGAACCCACTACCCTGGCGTTACAAGCGCCATGCTCTACCAACTGAGCTACAGAAGGACGTGGCTGTGAAAAAATATAAAGAACCTTTAGGAGTGGGAGAGGGGATAGAGGCTGCCAGAGTGGAAGAGGAGGTAGAAGCTTTCAGAATGAAAGAGGATGATGTTATAGGGAAAGAAGAGGAGGAGGATATTACAGTGAAAGGAGAGGAAGAAGCTTTCAGAATGAAAAAGGAGGAAGATGAGGCTGTTATAGGGAAAGAAGAGGAGGAGGGTATTACAGTGAAAGAAGAGACATCTCCGTTTGGAGGGGATAGAGGCTGTCATAGTGGAAGAGGAGGGGGTAGAAGCTATCAGAATGAAAGAGGAGGCGGTTATAGGGGAAAAAGAGGAAGAGATCTCCATTCTGCACCATATGGTGTAACAGTGATCTCCATTCTGCACCATATGGTTTAACAGTGATCTCCATTCTGCACCATATGGTTTAATGGTGATCTCCATTCTGCACCATATGGTTTAACAGTGATCTCCATTCTGCACCATATGGTTTAACAGTGATCTCCATTCTGCCCATATGGTTTAACAGTGATCTCCATTCTGCACCATATGGTTTAATGGTGATCTCCATTCTGCACCATATGGTTTAACAGTGATCTCCCTTCTGCACCATATGGTTTAACAGTGATCTCCATGCTGCACCATATGGTTTAATGGTGATCTCCATTCTGCACCATATGGTTTAACAGTGATCTCCATTCTGCACCATATGGTTTAACAGTGATCTCCATTCTGCACCATATGGTTTAACAGTGATCTCCATTCTGCACCATATGGTTTAACAGTGATCTCCATTCTGCCCATATGGTTTAACAGTGATCTCCATTCTGCCCATATGGTTTAAAGGTGATCTCCATTCTGCACCATATGGTTTAACAGTGATCTCCATTCTGCGCCATATGGTTTAATGGTGATCTCCATTCTGCCCATATGGTTTAACTGTGATCTCCATTCTGCACCATATGGTTTAACAGTGATCTCCATTCTGCCCATATGGTTTAATGGTGATCTCCATTCTGCACCATATGGTTTAACAGTGATCTCCATTCTGCACCATATGGTTTAACTGTGATCTCCATTCTGCACCATATGGTTTAACAGTGATCTCCATTCTGCCCATATGGTTTAATGGTGATCTCCATTCTGCCCATATGGTTTAACAGTGATCTCCATTCTGCCCATATGGTTTAACAGTGATCTCCATTCTGCACCATTTGGTTTAAAGGTGATCTCCATTCTGCACCATATGGTTTAACAGTGATCTCCATTCTGCACCATATGGTTTAACAGTGATCTCCATTCTGCCCATATGGTTTAATGGTGATCTCCATTCTGCACCATTTGGTTTAACAGTCATCTCCATTCTGCACCATATGGTTTAATGGTGATCTCCATTCTGCACCATATGGTTTAATGGTGATCTCCATTCTGCACCATATGGTTTAACAGTGATCTCCATTCTGCACCATATGGTTTAACAGTGATCTCCATTCTGCACCATATGGTTTAACAGTGATCTCCATTCTACACCATATGGTTTAATGGTGATCTCCATTCTGCACCATATGGTTTAACAGTGATCTCCATTCTGCACCATATGGTTTAACAGTGATCTCCATTCTACACCATATGGTTTAATGGTGATCTCCATTCTGCACCATATGGTTTAACAGTGATCTCCATTCTACACCATATGGTTTAATGGTGATCTCCATTCTACACCATATGGTTTAATGGTGATCTCCATTCTGCACCATATGGTTTAACAGTGATCTCCATTCTGCCCATATGGTTTAACAGTGATCTCCATTCTGCCCATATGGTTTAACAGTGATCTCCATTCTGCCCATATGGTTTAACAGTGATCTCCATTCTGCCCATATGGTTTAACAGTGATCTCCATTCTGCACCATATGGTTTAATGGTGATCTCCATTCTGCCCATATGGTTTAATGGTGATCTCCATTCTGCCCATATGGTTTAATGGTGATCTCCATTCTGCCCATATGGTTTAACAGTGATCTCCATTCTGCACCATATGGTTTAACAGTGATCTCCATTCTGCACCATATGGTTTAACAGTGATCTCCATTCTGCACCATATGGTTTAACAGTGATCTCCATTCTACACGATATGGTTTAACAGTGATCTCCCTTCTGCACGATATGGTTTAACAGTGATCTCCCTTCTGCACGATATGGTTTAATGGTGATCTCCATGCTGCACAATATGGTTTAACGGTGATCTCCATGCTGCACCATATGGTTTAATGGTGATCTCCATTCTGCACCATATGGTTTAACAGTGATCTCCATGCTGCACCATATGGTTTAACAGTGATCTCCATTCTGCCCATATGGTTTAATGGTGATCTCCATTCTGCACCATATGGTTTAACAGTGATCTCCATTCTGCACCATATGGTTTAACTGTGATCTCCATTCTGCACCATATGGTTTAACAGTGATCTCCATTCTGCCCATATGGTTTAATGGTGATCTCCATTCTGCACCATATGGTTTAATGGTGATCTCCATTCTGCACCATATGGTTTAACAGTAATCCATTCGGCACCATATGGTTTAACAGTGATCTCTATTCTACACCATATGGTTTAATGGTGATCTCCATTCTGCACCATATGGTTTAACAGTGATCTCCATTCTGCACCATATGGTTTAACATTGATCTCCATTCTGCCCATATGGTTTAACAGTGATCTCCATTCTGCCCATATGGTTTAACAGTGATCTCCATTCTGCCCATATGGTTTAACAGTGATCTCCATTCTGCCCATATGGTTTAACAGTGATCTCCATTCTGCACCATATGGTTTAATGGTGATCTCCATTCTGCCCATATGGTTTAATGGTGATCTCCATTCTGCCCTTATGGTTTAAAAGTGATCTCCATTCTGCACCATATGGTTTAACAGTGATCTCCATTCTGCACCATATGGTTTAAAGGTGATCTCCATTCTGCCCATATGGTTTAACAGTGATCTCCATTCTGCACCATATGGTTTAACAGTGATCTCCATTCTGCACCATATGTTTTAATGGTGATCTCCATTCTGCACCATATGGTTTAACAGTGATCTCCATTCTGCACCATATGGTTTAACGGTGATCTCCTTGCTGCACCATATGGTTTAATGGTGATCTCCATTCTGCACCATATGGTTTAACAGTGATCTCCATTCTGCACCATATGGTTTAACAGTGATCTCCATGCTGCACCATATGGTTTAACGGTGATATCCATGCTGCACCATATGGTTTAATGGTGATCTCCATTCTGCACCATATGGTTTAACAGTGATCTCCATTCTGCACCATATGGTTTAACAGTGATCTCCATTCTGCACCATATGGTTTAACGGTGATCTCCTTGCTGCACCATATGGTTTAATGGTGATCTCCATTCTGCACCATATGGTTTAACAGTGATCTCCATTCTGCACCATATGGTTTAACATTGATCTCCATTCTGCCCATATGGTTTAACAGTGATCTCCATTCTGCCCATATGGTTTAACAGTGATCTCCATTCTGCCCATATGGTTTAACAGTGATCTCCATTCTGCACCATATGGTTTAACAGTGATCTCCATTCTACACCATATGGTTTAACAGTGATCTCCCTTCTGCACGATATGGTTTAACAGTGATCTCCCTTCTGCACGATATGGTTTAATGGTGATCTCCATGCTGCACAATATGGTTTAACGGTGATCTCCATGCTGCACCATATGGTTTAATGGTGATCTCCATTCTGCACCATATGGTTTAACAGTGATCTCCATGCTGCACCATATGGTTTAACAGTGATCTCCTTGCTGCACCATATGGTTTAATGGTGATCTCCATTCTGCACCATATGGTTTAACAGTGATCTCCATGCTGCACCATATGGTTTAACAGTGATCTCCATTCTGCACCATATGGTTTAACAGTGATCTCCATGCTGCACCATATGGTTTAACAGTGATCTCCATTCTGCACCATATGGTTTAATGGTGATCTCCATTCTGCACCATATGGTTTAACAGTGATCTCCATTCTGCCCATATGGTTTAACAGTGATCTCCATTCTGCCCATATGGTTTAACAGTGATCTCCATTCTGCCCATATGGTTTAACAGTGATCTCCATTCTGCCCATATGGTTTAACAGTGATCTCCATTCTGCACCATATGGTTTAATGGTGATCTCCATTCTGCCCATATGGTTTAATGGTGATCTCCATTCTGCCCATATGGTTTAATGGTGATCTCCATTCTGCCCATATGGTTTAACAGTGATCTCCATTCTGCACCATATGGTTTAACAGTGATCTCCATTCTGCACCATATGGTTTAACAGTGATCTCCATTCTGCACCATATGGTTTAACAGTGATCTCCATTCTACACGATATGGTTTAACAGTGATCTCCCTTCTGCACGATATGGTTTAACAGTGATCTCCCTTCTGCACGATATGGTTTAATGGTGATCTCCATGCTGCACAATATGGTTTAACGGTGATCTCCATGCTGCACCATATGGTTTAATGGTGATCTCCATTCTGCACCATATGGTTTAACAGTGATCTCCATGCTGCACCATATGGTTTAACAGTGATCTCCATTCTGCCCATATGGTTTAATGGTGATCTCCATTCTGCACCATATGGTTTAACAGTGATCTCCATTCTGCACCATATGGTTTAACTGTGATCTCCATTCTGCACCATATGGTTTAACAGTGATCTCCATTCTGCCCATATGGTTTAATGGTGATCTCCATTCTGCACCATATGGTTTAATGGTGATCTCCATTCTGCACCATATGGTTTAACAGTAATCCATTCGGCACCATATGGTTTAACAGTGATCTCTATTCTACACCATATGGTTTAATGGTGATCTCCATTCTGCACCATATGGTTTAACAGTGATCTCCATTCTGCACCATATGGTTTAACATTGATCTCCATTCTGCCCATATGGTTTAACAGTGATCTCCATTCTGCCCATATGGTTTAACAGTGATCTCCATTCTGCCCATATGGTTTAACAGTGATCTCCATTCTGCCCATATGGTTTAACAGTGATCTCCATTCTGCACCATATGGTTTAATGGTGATCTCCATTCTGCCCATATGGTTTAATGGTGATCTCCATTCTGCCCTTATGGTTTAACAGTGATCTCCATTCTGCACCATATGGTTTAACAGTGATCTCCATTCTGCACCATATGGTTTAAAGGTGATCTCCATTCTGCCCATATGGTTTAACAGTGATCTCCATTCTGCACCATATGGTTTAACAGTGATCTCCATTCTGCACCATATGTTTTAATGGTGATCTCCATTCTGCACCATATGGTTTAACAGTGATCTCCATTCTGCACCATATGGTTTAACGGTGATCTCCTTGCTGCACCATATGGTTTAATGGTGATCTCCATTCTGCACCATATGGTTTAACAGTGATCTCCATTCTGCACCATATGGTTTAACAGTGATCTCCATGCTGCACCATATGGTTTAACGGTGATATCCATGCTGCACCATATGGTTTAATGGTGATCTCCATTCTGCACCATATGGTTTAACAGTGATCTCCATTCTGCACCATATGGTTTAACAGTGATCTCCATTCTGCACCATATGGTTTAACGGTGATCTCCTTGCTGCACCATATGGTTTAATGGTGATCTCCATTCTGCACCATATGGTTTAACAGTGATCTCCATTCTGCACCATATGGTTTAACATTGATCTCCATTCTGCCCATATGGTTTAACAGTGATCTCCATTCTGCCCATATGGTTTAACAGTGATCTCCATTCTGCCCATATGGTTTAACAGTGATCTCCATTCTGCACCATATGGTTTAACAGTGATCTCCATTCTACACCATATGGTTTAACAGTGATCTCCCTTCTGCACGATATGGTTTAACAGTGATCTCCCTTCTGCACGATATGGTTTAATGGTGATCTCCATGCTGCACAATATGGTTTAACGGTGATCTCCATGCTGCACCATATGGTTTAATGGTGATCTCCATTCTGCACCATATGGTTTAACAGTGATCTCCATGCTGCACCATATGGTTTAACAGTGATCTCCTTGCTGCACCATATGGTTTAATGGTGATCTCCATTCTGCACCATATGGTTTAACAGTGATCTCCATGCTGCACCATATGGTTTAACAGTGATCTCCATTCTGCACCATATGGTTTAACAGTGATCTCCATGCTGCACCATATGGTTTAACAGTGATCTCCATTCTGCACCATATGGTTTAATGGTGATCTCCATTCCGCACCATATGGTTTAACAGTGATCTCCATTCTGCACCATATGGTTTAATGGTGATCTCCATTCTGCACCATATGGTTTAACAGTGATCTCCATTCTGCCCATATGGTTTAACTGTGATCTCCATTCTGCACCATATGGTTTAACAGTGATCTCCATTCTGCCCATATGGTTTAATGGTGATCTCCATTCTGCACCATATGGTTTAACAGTGATCTCCATTCTGCACCATATGGTTTAACTGTGATCTCCATTCTGCACCATATGGTTTAACAGTGATCTCCATTCTGCCCATATGGTTTAATGGTGATCTCCATTCTGCCCATATGGTTTAACAGTGATCTCCATTCTGCCCATATGGTTTAACAGTGATCTCCATTCTGCACCATTTGGTTTAAAGGTGATCTCCATTCTGCACCATATGGTTTAACAGTGATCTCCATTCTGCACCATATGGTTTAACAGTGATCTCCATTCTGCCCATATGTTTTAATGGTGATCTCCATTCTGCACCATATGGTTTAACAGTGATCTCCATTCTGCACCATATGGTTTAATGGTGATCTCCATTCTGCACCATATGGTTTAATGGTGATCTCCATTCTGCACCATATGGTTTAACAGTAATCCATTCGGCACCATATGGTTTAACAGTGATCTCTATTCTACACCATATGGTTTAATGGTGATCTCCATTCTGCACCATATGGTTTAACAGTGATCTCCATTCTGCACCATATGGTTTAACATTGATCTCCATTCTGCCCATATGGTTTAACAGTGATCTCCATTCTGCCCATATGGTTTAACAGTGATCTCCATTCTGCCCATATGGTTTAACAGTGATCTCCATTCTGCCCATATGGTTTAACAGTGATCTCCATTCTGCACCATATGGTTTAATGGTGATCTCCATTCTGCCCATATGGTTTAATGGTGATCTCCATTCTGCCCTTATGGTTTAACAGTGATCTCCATTCTGCACCATATGGTTTAACAGTGATCTCCATTCTGCACCATATGGTTTAAAGGTGATCTCCATTCTGCCCATATGGTTTAACAGTGATCTCCATTCTGCACCATATGGTTTAACAGTGATCTCCATTCTGCACCATATGTTTTAATGGTGATCTCCATTCTGCACCATATGGTTTAACAGTGATCTCCATTCTGCACCATATGGTTTAACGGTGATCTCCTTGCTGCACCATATGGTTTAATGGTGATCTCCATTCTGCACCATATGGTTTAACAGTGATCTCCATTCTGCACCATATGGTTTAACAGTGATCTCCATGCTGCACCATATGGTTTAACGGTGATATCCATGCTGCACCATATGGTTTAATGGTGATCTCCATTCTGCACCATATGGTTTAACAGTGATCTCCATTCTGCACCATATGGTTTAACAGTGATCTCCATTCTGCACCATATGGTTTAACGGTGATCTCCTTGCTGCACCATATGGTTTAATGGTGATCTCCATTCTGCACCATATGGTTTAACAGTGATCTCCATTCTGCACCATATGGTTTAACATTGATCTCCATTCTGCCCATATGGTTTAACAGTGATCTCCATTCTGCCCATATGGTTTAACAGTGATCTCCATTCTGCCCATATGGTTTAACAGTGATCTCCATTCTGCCCATATGCTTTAACAGTGATCTCCATTCTGCACCATATGGTTTAATGGTGATCTCCATTCTGCCCATATGGTTTAATGGTGATCTCCATTCTGCCCTTATGGTTTAACAGTGATCTCCATTCTGCACCATATGGTTTAACAGTGATCTCCATTCTGCACCATATGGTTTAAAGGTGATCTCCATTCTGCCCATATGGTTTAACAGTGATCTCCATTCTGCACCATATGGTTTAACAGTGATCTCCATTCTGCACCATATGTTTTAATGGTGATCTCCATTCTGCACCATATGGTTTAACAGTGATCTCCATTCTGCACCATATGGTTTAACGGTGATCTCCTTGCTGCACCATATGGTTTAATGGTGATCTCCATTCTGCACCATATGGTTTAACAGTGATCTCCATTCTGCACCATATGGTTTAACAGTGATCTCCATGCTGCACCATATGGTTTAACGGTGATCTCCATGCTGCACCATATGGTTTAATGGTGATCTCCATTCTGCACCATATGGTTTAACAGTGATCTCCATTCTGCACCATATGGTTTAACAGTGATCTCCATTCTGCACCATATGGTTTAACGGTGATCTCCATTCTGCACCATATGGTTTAATGGTGATCTCCATTCTGCACCATATGGTTTAACAGTGATCTCCATTCTGCACCATATGGTTTAACAGTGATCTCCATTCTGCACCATATGGTTTAACAGTGATCTCCTTGCTGCACCATATGGTTTAACAGTGATATCCATGCTGCACCATATGGTTTAATGGTGATCTCCATTCTGCACCATATGGTTTAACAGTGATCTCCATTCTGCACCATATGGTTTAACAGTGATCTCCATTCTGCACCATATGGTTTAACAGTGATCTCCATTCTGCACCATATGGTTTAATGGTGATCTCCATTCTGCCCATATGGTTTAATGGTGATCTCCATTCTACACCATATGGTTTAACAGTGATCTCCATTCTGCACCATATGGTTTAACAGTGATCTCCATGCTGCACCATATGGTTTAACAGTGATCTCCATTCTGCACCATATGGTTTAATGGTGATCTCCATTCTGCCCATATGGTTTAACAGTGATCTCCATTCTACACCATATGGTTTAACAGTGATCTCCATTCTGCACCATATGGTTTAATGGTGATCTCCATTCTGCCCATATGGTTTAATGGTGATCTCCATTCTGCACCATATGGTTTAACAGTGATCTCCATTCTGCACCATATGGTTTAATGGTGATCTCCATTCTGCCCATATGGTTTAATGGTGATCTCCATTCTGCACCATATGGTTTAACAGTGATCTCCATGCTGCACCATATGGTTTAACAGTGATCTCCATGCTGCACCATATGGTTTAACAGTGATCTCCATTCTGCCCATATGGTTTAACAGTGATCTCCATTCTGCGCCATATGGTTTAATGGTGATCTCCATTCTGCCCATATGGTTTAACAGTGATCTCCATTCTGCACCATATGGTTTAACAGTGATCTCCATTCTGCACCATATGTTTTAATGGTGATCTCCATTCTGCACCATATGGTTTAACAGTGATCTCCATTCTGCACCATATGGTTTAACGGTGATCTCCTTGCTGCACCATATGGTTTAACAGTGATCTCCATTCTGCACCATATGGTTTAACGGTGATCTCCTTGCTGCACCATATGGTTTAATGGTGATCTCCATTCTGCACCATATGGTTTAACAGTGATCTCCATTCTGCACCATATGGTTTAACAGTGATCTCCATGCTGCACCATATGGTTTAACGGTGATATCCATGCTGCACCATATGGTTTAATGGTGATCTCCATTCTGCACCATATGGTTTAACAGTGATCTCCATTCTGCACCATATGGTTTAACAGTGATCTCCATTCTGCACCATATGGTTTAACGGTGATCTCCTTGCTGCACCATATGGTTTAATGGTGATCTCCATTCTGCACCATATGGTTTAACAGTGATCTCCATTCTGCACCATATGGTTTAACATTGATCTCCATTCTGCCCATATGGTTTAACAGTGATCTCCATTCTGCCCATATGGTTTAACAGTGATCTCCATTCTGCCCATATGGTTTAACAGTGATCTCCATTCTGCACCATATGGTTTAATGGTGATCTCCATTCTGCCCATATGGTTTAATGGTGATCTCCATTCTGCCCTTATGGTTTAACAGTGATCTCCATTCTGCACCATATGGTTTAACAGTGATCTCCATTCTGCACCATATGGTTTAAAGGTGATCTCCATTCTGCCCATATGGTTTAACAGTGATCTCCATTCTGCACCATATGGTTTAACAGTGATCTCCATTCTGCACCATATGTTTTAATGGTGATCTCCATTCTGCACCATATGGTTTAACAGTGATCTCCATTCTGCACCATATGGTTTAACGGTGATCTCCTTGCTGCACCATATGGTTTAATGGTGATCTCCATTCTGCACCATATGGTTTAACAGTGATCTCCATTCTGCACCATATGGTTTAACAGTGATCTCCATGCTGCACCATATGGTTTAACGGTGATATCCATGCTGCACCATATGGTTTAATGGTGATCTCCATTCTGCACCATATGGTTTAACAGTGATCTCCATTCTGCACCATATGGTTTAACAGTGATCTCCATTCTGCACCATATGGTTTAACGGTGATCTCCTTGCTGCACCATATGGTTTAATGGTGATCTCCATTCTGCACCATATGGTTTAACAGTGATCTCCATTCTGCACCATATGGTTTAACAGTGATCTCCATTCTGCACCATATGGTTTAACAGTGATCTCCTTGCTGCACCATATGGTTTAACAGTGATATCCATGCTGCACCATATGGTTTAACAGTGATATCCATGCTGCACCATATGGTTTAATGGTGATCTCCATTCTGCACCATATGGTTTAACAGTGATCTCCATTCTGCACCATATGGTTTAACAGTGATCTCCATTCTGCACCATATGGTTTAACAGTGATCTCCATTCTGCACCATATGGTTTAATGGTGATCTCCATTCTGCCCATATGGTTTAATGGTGATCTCCATTCTACACCATATGGTTTAACAGTGATCTCCATTCTGCACCATATGGTTTAACAGTGATCTCCATGCTGCACCATATGGTTTAACAGTGATCTCCATTCTGCACCATATGGTTTAATGGTGATCTCCATTCTGCCCATATGGTTTAACAGTGATCTCCATTCTACACCATATGGTTTAACAGTGATCTCCATTCTGCACCATATGGTTTAATGGTGATCTCCATTCTGCCCATATGGTTTAATGGTGATCTCCATTCTGCACCATATGGTTTAACAGTGATCTCCATTCTGCACCATATGGTTTAATGGTGATCTCCATTCTGCCCATATGGTTTAATGGTGATCTCCATTCTGCACCATATGGTTTAACAGTGATCTCCATGCTGCACCATATGGTTTAACAGTGATCTCCATGCTGCACCATATGGTTTAACAGTGATCTCCATTCTGCCCATATGGTTTAACAGTGATCTCCATTCTGCGCCATATGGTTTAATGGTGATCTCCATTCTGCCCATATGGTTTAACTGTGATCTCCATTCTGCACCATATGTTTTAATGGTGATCTCCATTCTGCACCATATGGTTTAATGGTGATCTCCATGCTGCACCATATGGTTTAACAGTGATCTCCCTTCTGCACCATATGGTTTAATGGTGATCTCCATGCTGCACCATATGGTTTAATGGTGATCTCCATTCTGCCCATATGGTTTAACAGTGATCTCCATTCTGCACCATATGTTTTAATGGTGATCTCCATTCTGCACCATATGGTTTAATGGTGATCTCCATGCTGCACCATATGGTTTAACAGTGATCTCCCTTCTGCACCATATGGTTTAATGGTGATCTCCATTCTGCCCATATGGTTTAATGGTGATCTCCATTCTGCCCATATGGTTTAACAGTGATCTCCATTCTGCACCATATGGTTTAACAGTGATCTCCTTTCTGCACCATATGGTTTAACAGTGATCTCCATTCTGCACCATATGGTTTAACAGTGATCTCCATTCTACACCATATGGTTTAACAGTGATCTCCCTTCTGCACGATATGGTTTAACAGTGATCTCCCTTCTGCACGATATGGTTTAATGGTGATCTCCATGCTGCACAATATGGTTTAACGGTGATCTCCATGCTGCACCATATGGTTTAATGGTGATCTCCATTCTGCACCATATGGTTTAACAGTGATCTCCATGCTGCACCATATGGTTTAACAGTGATCTCCTTGCTGCACCATATGGTTTAACAGTGATCTCCATGCTGCACCATATGGTTTAACAGTGATCTCCATTCTGCACCATATGGTTTAACAGTGATCTCCATGCTGCACCATATGGTTTAACAGTGATCTCCATTCTGCACCATATGGTTTAATGGTGATCTCCATTCCGCACCATATGGTTTAACAGTGATCTCCATTCTGCACCATATGGTTTAATGGTGATCTCCATTCTGCACCATATGGTTTAACAGTGATCTCCATTCTGCCCATATGGTTTAACTGTGATCTCCATTCTGCACCATATGGTTTAACAGTGATCTCCATTCTGCCCATATGGTTTAATGGTGATCTCCATTCTGCACCATATGGTTTAACAGTGATCTCCATTCTGCACCATATGGTTTAACTGTGATCTCCATTCTGCACCATATGGTTTAACAGTGATCTCCATTCTGCCCATATGGTTTAATGGTGATCTCCATTCTGCCCATATGGTTTAACAGTGATCTCCATTCTGCCCATATGGTTTAACAGTGATCTCCATTCTGCACCATTTGGTTTAAAGGTGATCTCCATTCTGCACCATATGGTTTAACAGTGATCTCCATTCTGCACCATATGGTTTAACAGTGATCTCCATTCTGCCCATATGTTTTAATGGTGATCTCCATTCTGCACCATATGGTTTAACAGTGATCTCCATTCTGCACCATATGGTTTAATGGTGATCTCCATTCTGCACCATATGGTTTAATGGTGATCTCCATTCTGCACCATATGGTTTAACAGTGATCTCCATTCTGCACCATATGGTTTAACAGTGATCTCTATTCTACACCATATGGTTTAATGGTGATCTCCATTCTGCACCATATGGTTTAACAGTGATCTCCATTCTGCACCATATGGTTTAACATTGATCTCCATTCTGCCCATATGGTTTAACAGTGATCTCCATTCTGCCCATATGGTTTAACAGTGATCTCCATTCTGCCCATATGGTTTAACAGTGATCTCCATTCTGCCCATATGGTTTAACAGTGATCTCCATTCTGCACCATATGGTTTAATGGTGATCTCCATTCTGCCCATATGGTTTAATGGTGATCTCCATTCTGCCCTTATGGTTTAACAGTGATCTCCATTCTGCACCATATGGTTTAACAGTGATCTCCATTCTGCACCATATGGTTTAAAGGTGATCTCCATTCTGCCCATATGGTTTAACAGTGATCTCCATTCTGCACCATATGGTTTAACAGTGATCTCCATTCTGCACCATATGTTTTAATGGTGATCTCCATTCTGCACCATATGGTTTAACAGTGATCTCCATTCTGCACCATATGGTTTAACGGTGATCTCCTTGCTGCACCATATGGTTTAATGGTGATCTCCATTCTGCACCATATGGTTTAACAGTGATCTCCATTCTGCACCATATGGTTTAACAGTGATCTCCATGCTGCACCATATGGTTTAACGGTGATATCCATGCTGCACCATATGGTTTAATGGTGATCTCCATTCTGCACCATATGGTTTAACAGTGATCTCCATTCTGCACCATATGGTTTAACAGTGATCTCCATTCTGCACCATATGGTTTAACGGTGATCTCCTTGCTGCACCATATGGTTTAATGGTGATCTCCATTCTGCACCATATGGTTTAACAGTGATCTCCATTCTGCACCATATGGTTTAACAGTGATCTCCATTCTGCACCATATGGTTTAACAGTGATCTCCTTGCTGCACCATATGGTTTAACAGTGATATCCATGCTGCACCATATGGTTTAATGGTGATCTCCATTCTGCACCATATGGTTTAACAGTGATCTCCATTCTGCACCATATGGTTTAACAGTGATCTCCATTCTGCACCATATGGTTTAACAGTGATCTCCATTCTGCACCATATGGTTTAATGGTGATCTCCATTCTGCCCATATGGTTTAATGGTGATCTCCATTCTACACCATATGGTTTAACAGTGATCTCCATTCTGCACCATATGGTTTAACAGTGATCTCCATGCTGCACCATATGGTTTAACAGTGATCTCCATTCTACACCATATGGTTTAACAGTGATCTCCATTCTGCACCATATGGTTTAATGGTGATCTCCATTTTGCCCATATGGTTTAATGGTGATCTCCATTCTGCACCATATGGTTTAACAGTGATCTCCATTCTGCACCATATGGTTTAATGGTGATCTCCATTCTGCCCATATGGTTTAATGGTGATCTCCATTCTGCACCATATGGTTTAACAGTGATCTCCATGCTGCACCATATGGTTTAACAGTGATCTCCATGCTGCACCATATGGTTTAACAGTGATCTCCATTCTGCCCATATGGTTTAACAGTGATCTCCATTCTGCGCCATATGGTTTAATGGTGATCTCCATTCTGCCCATATGGTTTAACTGTGATCTCCATTCTGCACCATATGTTTTAATGGTGATCTCCATTCTGCACCATATGGTTTAATGGTGATCTCCATGCTGCACCATATGGTTTAACAGTGATCTCCCTTCTGCACCATATGGTTTAATGGTGATCTCCATGCTGCACCATATGGTTTAATGGTGATCTCCATTCTGCCCATATGGTTTAACAGTGATCTCCATTCTGCACCATATGTTTTAATGGTGATCTCCATTCTGCACCATATGGTTTAATGGTGATCTCCATGCTGCACCATATGGTTTAACAGTGATCTCCCTTCTGCACCATATGGTTTAACGGTGATCTCCATAGATGTGTTAGATGTGACCAGACTAGTAAAGCCACTCTGTTAGATGTGACCAGACTAGTAAAGTCACTCTGTTAGATGTGACCAGACTAGTAAAGTCACTCTGTTAGATGTGACCAGACTAGTAAAGTCACTCTGTTAGATGTGACCAGACTAGTAAAGTCACTCTGTTAGATGTGACCAGACTAGTAAAGCCACTCTGTTAGATGTGACCAGACAAGTAAAGTCACTCTGTTAGATGTGACCAGACTAGTAAAGTCACTCTGTTAGATGTGACCAGACTAGTAAAGCCACTCTGTTAGATGTGACCAGACAAGTAAAGTCACTCTGTTAGATGTGACCAGACAAGTAAAGTCACTCTGTTAGATGTGACCAGATTAGTAAAGCCACTCTGTTAGATGTGACCAGACTAGTAAAGCCACTCTGTTAGATGTGACCAGACAAGTAAAGTCACTCTGTTAGATGTGACCAGACTAGTAAAGCCACTCTGTTAGATGTGACCAGACTAGTAAAGCCACTCTGTTAGATGTGACCAGACTAGTAAAGTCACTCTGTTAGATGTGACCAGACTAGTAAAGTCACTCTGTTAGATGTGACCAGACTAGTAAAGTCACTCTGTTAGATGTGACCAGACTAGTAAAGCCACTCTGTTAGATGTGACCAGACTAGTAAAGTCACTCTGTTAGATGTGACCAGACTAGTAAAGCCACTCTGTTAGATGTGACCAGACAAGTCACTCTGTTAGATGTGACCAGACTAGTAAAGTCACTCTGTTAGATGTGACCAGACTAGTAAAGTCACTCTGTTAGATGTGACCAGACTATTAAAGTCAATCTGTTATAAATGTGACCAGACTATTAAAGTCACTCTATTAGATGTGACCAGACTAGTAAAGCCACTCTGTTAGATGTGACCAGACGAGTAAAGTCACTCTGTTAGATGTGACCAGACGAGTAAAGTCACTCTGTTAGATGTGACCAGACGAGTAAAGTCACTCTGTTAGATGTGACCAGACTAGTAAAGTCACTCTGTTAGATGTGACCAGACTAGTAAAGCCACTCTGTTAGATGTGACCAGACTAGTAAAGTCACTCTGTTAGATGTGACCAGACTAGTAAAGTAACTCTGTTAGATGTGACCAGACTAGTAAAGCCACTCTGTTAGATGTGACCAGACTACTCTGTTAGATGTACTCTGTTAGATGTGACCAGACTAGTAAAGTCACTCTGTTAGATGTGACCAGACTAGTAAAGTCACTCTGTTAGATGTGACCAGACTAGTAAAGTCACTCTGTTAGATGTGACCAGACTAGTAAAGTCACTCTGTTAGATGTGACCAGAAAGTCACTCTGTTAGATGTAGTAAAGTCACTCTGTAAAGTCACTCTGTTAGATGTGACCAGACTAGTAAAGTCACTCTGTTAGATGTGACCAGACTAGTAAAGTCACTCTGTTAGATGTGACCAGACTAGTAAAGTCACTCTGTTAGATGTGACCAGACTAGTAAAGTCACTCTGTTAGATGTGACCAGACTAGTAAAGTCACTCTGTTAAACCAGACTAGTAAAGTCACTCTGTTAGATGTGACCAGACTAGTAAAGTCACTCTGTTAGATGTGACCAGACTAGTAAAGTCACTCTGTTAGATGTGACCAGACTAGTAAAGTCACTCTGTTAGATGTGACCAGACTAGTAAAGTCACTCTGTTAGATGTGACCAGACTAGTAAAGTCACTCTGTTAGATGTGACCAGACAGACTGTTAGATGTGAAAGTCACTCTGTTAGATGTGACCAGACTAGTAAAGTCACTCTGTTAGATGTGACCAGACTAGTAAAGTCAAAGTCCACTCTGTTAGATGTGACCAGACTAGTAAAGTCACTCTGTTAGATGTGACCAGACTAGTAAAGTCACTCTGTTAGATGTGACCAGACTAGTAAAGTCACTCTGTTAGATGTGACCAGACTAGTAAAGTCACTCTGTTAGATGTGACCAGACTAGTAAAGTCACTCTGTTAGATGTGACCAGACTAGTAAAGTCACTCTGTTAGATGTGACCAGACTAGTAAAGTCACTCTGTTAGATGTGACCAGACTAGTAAAGTCACTCTGTTAGATGTGACCAGACTAGTAAAGTCACTCTGTTAGATGTGACCAGACATTTAAAGCCACTCTGTTAGATGTGACCAGACTAGTAAAGTCACTCTGTTAGATGTGACCAGACTAGTAAAGTCACTCTGTTAGATGTGACCAGACTAGTAAAGTCACTCTGTTAGATGTGACCAGACTAGTAAAGTCACTCTGTTAGATGTGACCAGACTAAAGTCACTCTGTTAAAGTCACTCTGTTAGATGTGACCAGACTAGTAAAGCCACTCTGTTAGATGTGACCAGACTAGTAAAGTCACTCTGTTAGATGTGACCAGACTAGTAAAGTCACTCTGTTAGATGTGACCAGACTAGTAAAGCCACTCTGTTAGATGTGACCAGACTTAGATGTAAGAGTAAAGTCACTCTGTTAGATGTGACCAGACTAGTAAAGTCACTCTGTTAGATGTGACCAGACTAGTAAAGTGACCACTCTGTTAGATGTGACCAGACTAGTAAAGCCACTCTGTTAGATGTGACCAGACTAGTAAAGTCACTCTGTTAGATGTGACCAGACTAGTAAAGACCAGACTAGTAAAGTCACTCTGTTAGATGACTGACCAGACTAGTAAAGTCACTCTGTTAGATGTGACCAGACTAGTAAAGTCACTCTGTTAGATGTGACCAGACTACTCTGTAAAGTCACTCTGTTAGATGTGACCAGACTAGTAAAGTAAATGTGACCACTCTGTTAGATGTGACCAGACTAGTAAAGTCACTCTGTTAGATGTGACCAGACTAGTAAAGTCACTCTGTTAGATGTGACCAGACTAGTAAAGTCACTCTGTTAGATGACCAGACTAGTAAAGTCACTCTGTTAGATGTGACCAGACTAGTAAAGTCACTCTGTTAGATGTGACCAGACTAGTAAAGTCACTCTGTTAGATGTGACCAGACTAGTAAAGTCACTCTGTTAGATGTGACCAGACTAGTAAAGTCACTCTGTTAGATGTGACCAGACTAGTAAAGTCACTCTGTTAGATGTGACCAGACTAGTAAAGTCACTCTGTTAGATGTGACCAGACTAGTAAAGTCACTCTGTTAGATGTGACCAGACTAGTAAAGTCACTCTGTTAGATGTGACCAGACATTTAAAGTCACTCTGTTAGATGTGACCAGACTAGTAAAGTCACTCTGTTAGATGTGACCAGACTAGTAAAGTCACTCTGTTAGATGTGACCAGACTAGTAAAGTCACTCTGTTAGATGTGACCAGACTAGTAAAGTCACTCTGTTAGATGTGACCAGACTAGTAAAGTCACTCTGTTAGATGTGACCAGACTAGTAAAGTCACTCTGTTAGATGTGACCAGACTAGTAAAGTCACTCTGTTAGATGTGACCAGACTAGTAAAGTCACTCTGTTAGATGTGACCAGACTAGTAAAGTCACTCTGTTAGATGTGACCAGACTAGTAAAGTCACTCTGTTAGATGTGACCAGACTAGTAAAGTCACTCTGTTAGATGTGACCAGACTAGTAAAGTCACTCTGTTAGATGTGACCAGACTAGTAAAGTCACTCTGTTAGATGTGACCAGACTAGTAAAGTCACTCTGTTAGATGTGACCAGACTAGTAAAGTCACTCTGTTAGATGTGACCAGACTAGTAAAGTCACTCTGTTAGATGTGACCAGACTAGTAAAGTCACTCTGTTAGATGTGACCAGACTAGTAAAGTCACTCTGTTAGATGTGACCAGACTAGTAAAGTCACTCTGTTAGATGTGACCAGACTAGTAAAGTCACTCTGTTAGATGTGACCAGACTAGTAAAGTCACTCTGTTATAAATGTGACCAGACTAGTAAAGTCACTCTGTTAGATGTGACCAGACTAGTAAAGTCACTCTGTTAGATGTGACCAGACTAGTAAAGTCACTCTGTTAGATGTGACCAGACTAGTAAAGTCACTCTGTTAGATGTGACCAGACTAGTAAAGTCACTCTGTTAGATGTGACCAGACTAGTAAAGTCACTCTGTTAGATGTGACCAGACTACTAAAGCCACCTGTTAGACAACAGTGAAATTGCAGGGCGCCACTCTGTTAATGTGACAGAAATCCCGTAATTAAAGCCACTCCTGTTAGATGTGAATCCAGATATTGTCCTGTTTCAAATAGGATAAAAGCACATCAACCGAAATCTGTTAGGTCAGCGCCTGTCAAACCATACAGCCATTTTCCAGCCATCGATTAAATAAACTTGTAAAATAGTCCTGTTATGGCTTCAGCTCAAACATTTAAAGTAATCTGTTAGATGTCACAGAAAAAAGTTCTGTTCTTCATCAGATGGCACTCACAGGACTTCATGTTACACAATAAATGCGTGTTTTGTTCGATAAAGTTAATCTTTATGTCCAAAAACCTCATTTGAAATGATTGTCATTCAGAAATGCATTGTCTCAAACAAACATCCGGTGAAAGTGCAGAGAGCCACATCAATTAACAGAAATACTCATCATAAACATGGATAAAAGATACAAGTGTTAAACATACGAATACAGATAAACTTCTCCTTAATATAATGTGTTAATGTAATGCTGTGTCAGATTTGAAAAATGCTTTACGGCAAAAGCACACTTTGCGATTATGTTAGGTCAGCTCATAGCCACAGAGAACCATACAGCCATTTTCCAACCAAGGAGAGTGTCACAAAAGTCAGAAATAGCGACTAAAATTAATCACTTACCTTTGATGATCTTCATCTGGTGGCACTCCCAGGTCTCCATGTTAGACAATAAATGTTAATCTTTATGTCCAAATACCTCCAATAATATTTCAACCGGACAAAAGCTTTGTCAATAGGAAAGGAGCGTTCACGATCAGGCGCATGGCTGATGAATGGACATTTCCACAGAGCACTTTCAATCAGAGGACAATCTCCCTCATTTTTCAGAGTAAAAGCCTGAAACAATGCATAAAGATTGGTCACATGTAGAAGAACCCATAGAGCTTGTGAACTGGGTCCTAAGTATTTGTATGGTGGATAGGCTTCCAATGGAAAAACAGCCTTTCAAATAATAGTACTTCCTGGTTGAATTCTCCTCAGGTTTTCACCTGCCATATCAGTTCTGTTATACTCAGAGACATGATTTTAACAGTTTTGGATACTTTAGAGTGGAAATATGCTTGGGGTCATTGTCCGTTTGGAAGACCCGTTTGCAACTCGCTCTGGATAAGAGCGTCTGCTAAATGACTTAAATGTAAATGTAATGTAAATGCAACTAAGCTTTTAACTTCCTGACTGATGTCTTGAGATGTTGCTTCAATATATCCACATAATTTTCCTCCCTCGTGATGCCATCTATTTTGTGAAGTGCACCAGTCTCTCCTGCAGCAAAGCACCCCCACAACATGATGCTGCCACGCCCGTGCTTCACGGGAGCCACCTAGAAAAACTACAAATTCTAGCTCATTTTTCCCAAAACAAGCCTGAAACTCTTTCTAATGACTGTTGGCATCTACTGGAAGCCCCAGGAACTGCAATCTGGGAGGTATTCCATTTGATATTCCCATAGAAAGTCATTATAAAAATATATAAATACTTGGGTTGGATTCTCCTCAGGTTTTCGCCGTATCAGTTCTGTTATACTTACAGACAGTTTTGGAAACGTTAGAGTGGAAGATTTAGGCAGTTTAATTTGGGCTTTTCATCCAAAATTCCGAATGCTGCCCCCTACCCTAGTGAAGTTAAAGCCACTCTGTGTACCTCCCTGGTTAGGTTGCAGACGCATGCCAGATCTCATCTTACAACGTCTGAATAGGTATTTAACATATCAGCTAACCACATCGTATGATATTGCATTCCGATGCCCTACTGCACAGTTAAAGACGTGACACGCAACCATTGGTTGATGCAATGCAACATCTGCACGTCAAGTCGGTCAGGAACTCCACTAAGGTCTGTATGATGTCATCATACTATTCATTTACAGCCCCTCTGTCAGATATAAATCATCAGAGTGGGAAACCAACTGACATGGAAACAATGGAGCAAATGTATCACTATCAGAGGGGTGTATTATGACATCATATAGAACTACTCAGACATTCCAAATCAAGCTTCATCTGTAAAATGTGACCATATAATTTATTTTACAGCCACTCTGTCAGATATAAATCATCAGAGTGGGCCACCAACTGAAATGGGTATGGGGAGAAACACCTCTGGTGTTTGGGGTTACTAGGAGTCTGGAAGGTTACCGTTGTGGCTTGTTCCAGCAATGCATTGAAGGGTTCCCGCCAAGGTACGGAGGCCCTCCACAACGTTAAGAAGTAACTCCTTGTGTCTTCCAACGGTGGCTCCTTGGAGGGAAACAATGGAGCAAAATGCATCACATCCAAATAGATTATCTGTAGTGCTGGAGGAATGACACACTCCGATAAACACACAAATAGCCAGAGTTTTAAAATTATAATTTAATCACAGAGCAGTCTACATTAACATGGGCGTACTGTATATTTAAACTGAAATACTCCATATTCTCAATTAATGCTTTTCTAATAAAAACATACAAATCTATTTTTTGTACAGTTCGATTTCATATGACATAATCAAAAAACACATTCTTCGTAAAAAATATAAGACAATGGGAGCACTGTAAGTTCTCTGTGTGATGTGATGTGAAATATCAATTTACAGGTCCTGGGAGCATTGGAAGGCTTATCTCCTGTGTGTGTCCTCATGTCTTTTCAGGTTCGCTAGCGAGGGAAAATGTCTTTCTACACTGGGAGCATTGGAAGGCTTATCTCCTGTGTGTGTCCTCATGTCTTTTCAGGTTCGCTCGCGAGGAAAATTTCTTTCTACACTGGGAGCAGTGGAAGGCTTATCTCCTGTGTGCAACCTCATGTTTTTCAGGTGACTTAACTGGGCAAAACTCTTTCCACACTGGGAGCAGTGGTAAGGCTTCTCTCCTGTGTGTGTTCTTTGATGTCTTTTCAGGTGACCTAACTGTGTAAAATGTCTTTCTACACTGGGAGCATTGGTATGGCTTTTCTCCTGTGTGTGTTCCTCATGTCTTTTCAGGTTCCTTGCTGGTTAAATGTCTTTCTACACTGGGAGCAGTGGTATGGCTGTATGTATTCTCTCATGTTCTTTCAGGAGCAGTGGTGTGGCTTTTTCCTGTATGTAATCTCTCATGATCTTTCAGGTCCCTTGACTGGTTAAAACTCTTTCCACACTGGGAGCAGTGGTATGGCTTTTCTCCTGTATGTATTCTCTCGTGCTTTTCAGGTTCCTATCCGGGTAAAACTCTTTCCACACTGGGAGCAGTGATGAGGCTTATTTCCTGTGTGTGTCCTCATGTCTTTTCAGGCTCGCTGACAAGGAAAATTCTTTCCACACTGGGAGCATTGGAAAGGTTTATCTCCTGTGTGCGTCTTCTCATGTATTTGCAGGCATCCTGATGAGAGAAAATCTCTTTACACACAAGGAGCAGGGGTAAGGCTTGTCTCCTGTATGTATTCTCATCATGCATTTTCAGGGACCCTATCCGGGGAGCAGTGGAAATCTCCTGTGTGTGTCCTTGTCTTTTCATGTTCACAAAACTGGGGAGCAGTGGTAAGGTTTATCACCTGTGTGTGTCCTCTCGTGTCTTTTCATGTTCCCTAACTGGGTAAAACTCTTTGCACACTGGGAGCAGTGGTATGGTCTTGCTGGTTTGGCATTTCTTCCTCTGGTTCCTCAGAGTCTGGTCTTTCTCCTGCCAAAAACAAACAAAGTGTTTATTTAATCATAGAGACATGAATGAAACTTCCACATGATTCCACATATTTATTCCACATTTTTAATCCAAATCAGATCCATTTTACAGTGTGGCTTTAGAGGAATTCTGGTAACTAGCATTAACGCAATGACTGGAAGTCTACAGGTACAGTAGCATATGCTAAGGTACCTGTATTCCCAATCTGGCCCTCATACCATCATGGTCACCTAATCATCCCCAGTCTACAATTGGCTCATTCATCCCCCATCCTCTCCCCTGAAACTATTCCCCATTTCGTTGGTTTCAATGAGAATGTGTTCTCAGTCAACTTACCTGGTAAAATAAGGGTTAAATAAAATAAGGGTTAAATAAAATAAGGGTTAAATAAAATAAGGGTTAAATAAAATAAGGGTTAAATAAAATAAGGGTTAAATAAAATAAGGGCTAAATAAAATAAGGGCTAAATAAAATAAGGGTTAAATAAAAGAAAGAGGGAAAAAGAAAGACATCCAGTCATTTCACTAACACTAACACTAGTTATTATTGGCTCACAAAACAACCTCTTAAGTTCCTTCCTACTGCACACAGACACCATAACAATGGTATCCAGGACTGACAGAAAATCAGAATCTCACGGTGTTCCGACATTACAAAACAACACATTCAATGTAGAACTTCACTAGAATGTCCATACAGGGGGATTCCTCACTATGTGTCATCCTTCTACGGTAGAATGCCCATACAGGGGGATTCCTCACTACCTCCTCACTATGTGTCATCCTTCTACGGTAGAATGTCCATACAGGGGGATTCCTCACTATGTGTCATCCTTCTACGGTAGAATGCCCATACAGGGGGATTCCTCACTACCTCCTCATCCTTCTACGGTAGAATGTCCATACAGGGGGATTCCTCACTACCTCCTCACTATGTGTCATCCTTCTACGGTAGAATGTCCATACAGGGGGATTCCTCACTACCTCCTCACTATGTGTCATCCTTCTACGGTAGAATGTCCATACAGGGGGATTCCTCACTACCTCCTCACTATGTTCCTTCTACTGTCCATACAGGGGATTCCTCACTACCTCCTCACTATGTGTCATCCTTCTACGGTAGAATGTCCATACAGGGGGATTCTCACTATGTGTCATCCTTCTACGGTAGAATGTCCATACAGGGGATTCCTCACTACGTGTCATCCTTCTACGGTAGAATGTCCATACAGGGGATTCCTCACTACCTCCTCACTATGTGTCATCCTTCTACGGTAGAATGTCCATACAGGGGGATTCCTCACTACCTCCTCACTATGTGTCATCCTTCTACAGTAGAATGTCCATACAGGGGGATTCCTCACTACCTCCTCACTATGTGTCATCCTTCTACAGTAGAATGCCCGTACAGGGGGATTCCTCACTACTTCCTCACTATGTGTCATCCTTCTACAGTAGAATGTCCATACAGGGGGATTCCTCACTACGTGTCATCCTTCTACGGTAGAATGTCCATACAGGGGGATTCCTCACTACGTGTCATCCTTCTACGGTAGAATGCCCATACAGGGGGATTCCTCACTACTTCCTCACTATGTGTCATCCTTCTACAGTAGAATGTCCATACAGGGGGATTCCTCACGACGTGTCATCCTTCTACGGTAGAATGTCCATACAGGGGGATTCCTCACTACGTGTCATCCTTCTACAGTAGAATGTCCATACAGGGGGATTCCTCACTACATGCCATCCTTCTACACTAGAATGTCCATACAGGGGGATTCGTCACTACATGTCTTTTTTTATTAATTTTTTAAAAAAACTTTATTTAACTAGGCAATTCAGTTAAGAACAAATTCTCATTTTCAATGACGGCCTAGGAACAGTGAGTTAACTGCCTGTTCAGGGGCAGAATGACAGATTTGTACCTGGTCAGCTTGGGGGTTTGAACTTGCAACCTTCCGGTTACTAGTCCAACGCTCTAACCACTAGGCTACTCTGCCGCCCCATGCTTCTACAGTAGAATGCCCATACAGGGGGATTCGTCACTACATGTCATGCTTCTACAGTAGAATGCCCATACAGGGGGAGATGAGATGATAATGTAGCAATACAGAGCCTGCTTCTTCTATATGGAGATGAGATGATAATGAAGCAATACAGAGCCTGTTCTTCTATTTACAGCTGTTATGGAGATGATAATGTAGCAATACAGAGCCTGTTCTTCTATTTACATGGAGGCGAGATGTTATGGAGCCTGTTCTTCCATTTACAGCCAAATTGAATTGCCTTGAGTTTTGTGTTTTTACAGTCTTGTAAAGACAGGGGTGTTTACCGGGACAGGCAATGTGACATGCATCACTTTATTAACAATTTATCTGCGCTGGTTAATAAAGTAGCTTAAAAAAAGACTTTTCTGCTGCTTCCCACACGGATGGGATCTGGATCCAACCAGGTCTATACGGAACCGAGACACAAATTTGGTTTGTTCACAGGTTATGGACACAGATTGAACATCCTTTGTTTTGGTTTTCTGAAAAAATGGAGGAATTTCTTTTACATTAATTTATTAGTTAACGTTAAAGAATTGGGCGAAGTTTATATGGTCCCCTTTCAAACAGCTTAACTTTTACCACATTCTGGTCAGCAATTGCCTTTAATATCGCCATCGATTAGCTGCAACTGAGCAAGAGACATTCAACCTTTGACCTTGTTGTTGTGATTGTTGTAAATGGTAAATAATTAGTCAATATTTAGCTTTTAAATGGTGTTAATTTAAACTGTTATTCACATACATCTTTATGTGCACCCAATATCCTTATTAATTTGGGTTTCAACACCTGAGGAAGTGGAAACTCAAATCACATTAGCTAGATCTCTAAATAATAATACTACTCCTCACAGGCCCATGGGCCGTTGGCCATGTCACCTTCATAATATATAAATCACATTAGCTAGATCCATGTCACCTTCATAATATATAAATCACATTAGCTAGATCTCTAAATAATAATACTACTTCTAACAGGCCCATGGGCCGTTGGCCATGTCACCTTCATAATATATAAATCACATTAGCTAGATCTCTAAATAATAATACTACTCCTAACAGGCCCATGGACCGTTGGCCATGTCACCTTCATAATATATAAATCACATTAGCTAGATCCATGTCACCTTCATAATATATAAATCACATTAGCTAGATCCATGTCACCTTCATAATATATAAATCACATTAGCTAGATCTCTAAATAATAATACTACTCCTAACAGGCCCATGGGGCGCCGGCCATGTCACCTTCATAATATATAAATCACATTAGCTAGATCCATGTCACCTTCATAATATATAAATCACATTAGCTAGATCCATGTCACCTTCATAATATATAAATCACATTTGCTAGATCCATGTCACCTTCATAATATATAAATCACATTAACTAGATCCATGTCACCTTCATAATATATAAATCACATTAACTAGATCCATGTCACCTTCATAATATATAAATCACATTAACTAGATCCATGTCACCTTCATAATATATAAATCACATTAGCTAGATCCATGTCACCTTCATAATATATAAATCACATTAGCTAGATCTCTAAATATTAATACTACTCCTAACAGGCCCATGGGCCGTTGGCCATGTCACCTTCATAATATATAAATCACATTAGCTAGATCCATGTCACCTTCATAATATATTTTTTGTAAGCGTCAGCGGTAATGACAAGAGGTTTTCGTAACGGTAATGACAAGAGGGTTTCGTAATGGTAATGACAAGAGGTTTTCGTAACGGTAATGACAAGAGGTTTTCGTAACGGTAATGACAAGAGGGTTTCGTAACGGTAATGACAAGAGGGTTTCGTAACGGTAATGACAAGAGGTTTTCGTAACGGTAATGACAAGAGGTTTTCGTAACGGTAATGACAAGAGGGTTTCGTAACGGTAATGACAAGAGGGTTTCGTAACGGTAACGACAAGAGGGTTTCGTAACGGTAATGACAAGAGGGTTTCGTAACGGTAATGATAAGCTGGTTTCAGAAATGAGCGTTGTATAGATTGCCTTCAAAAACTGTACTAGAGATTCAGTACAACCCAATACATCAATCATCAGACTGTGTCATTTGTTAACACCAATTTCATAATAAAAAAATCACTGATCTTAATGATGACCCCTCTTATGTAAGTATTGTAATACCACGCATGTATTCAGATCCAGTCATCGTGGAGGTACTCAGACCCAGAGTCATCGTGGAGGTACTCAGACCCAGAGTCATCGTGGAGGTACTCAGATCCAGAGTCATCGTGGAGGTACTCAGATCCAGAGTCATCGTGGAGGTACTCAGATCCAGAGTCATCGTGGAGGTACTCAGATCCAGAGTCATCGTGGAGGTACTCAGATCCAGAGTCATCGTGGAGGTACTCAGACCCAGAGTCATCGTGGACTCAGAGGGTTTCAGAGTACTCAGATCCAGAGTCATCGTGGAGGTACTCAGATCCAGAGTCATCGTGGAGGTACTCAGATCCAGAGTCATCGTGGAGGTACTCAGACCCAGAGTCATCGTGGAGGTACTCAGACCCAGAGTCATCGTACTCAGACCCAGAGGTACTCAGACCCAGAGTCATCGTGGAGGTACTCAGACCCAGAGTCATCGTGGAGGTACTCAGACCCAGAGTCATTGTGGAGGTACTCAGACCCAGAGTCATTGTGGAGGTACTCAGACCCAGAGTCATCGTGGAGGTACTCAGATCCAGAGTCATCGTGGAGGTACTCAGATCCAGAGTCATCGTGGAGGTATTCAGATCCAGAGTCATCGTGGAGGTATTCAGATCCAGAGTCATCGTGGAGGTACTCAGATCCAGAGTCATCGTGGAGAAGAAACTAACGTCTGTGGGCGTGGCGTTTGGACCGGAGCAAGGACATTGGGTAGCCGTCTGAAACAGAGAAGGCCTCGTTGTACTTTTACCAATAGTTCATTAGCCGCTGCTGCTCTCTTGGTGTGGTGCAGGTGCCGTACCCCTCTACTGCTCTCTTGGTGTGGTGCAGGTGAAGTACCCCTCTGCTGCTCTCTTGGTGTGGTGCAGGTGAAGTACCCCTCTGCTGCTCTCTTGGTGTGGTGCAGGTGCCGTACCCCTCTACTGCTCTCTTGGTGTGGTGCAGGTGCCGTACCCCTCTGCTGCTCTCTTGGTGTGGTGCAGGTGAAGTACCCCTCTACTGCTCTCTTGGTGTGGTGCAGGTGAAGTACTCCTCTACTGCTCTCTTGGTGTGGTGCAGGTGAAGTACCCCTCTACTGCTCTCTTGGTGTGGTGCAGGTGAAGTACTCCTCTGCTGCTCTCTTGGTGTGGTGCAGGTGAAGTACCCCTCTACTGCTCTCTTGGTGTGGTGCAGGTGAAGTACCCCTCTACTGCTCTCTTGGTGTGGTGCAAGGTAAAGAACCAGCATGGAACCCTAGAGATGTGTTATTGACTGTGACTATGGAACCCTAGAGATGTGTTATTGACTGTGACTATGGAACCCTAGAGATGTGTTATTGATTGTGACTATGGAACCCTAGAGATGTGTTATTGACTGTGACTATGGAACCCTAGAGATGTGTTATTGACTGTGACTATGGAACCCTAGAGATGTGTTATTGACTGTGACTATGGAACCCTAGAGATGTGTTATTGACTGTGACTATGGAACCCTAGAGATGTGTTATTGACTGTGACTATGGAACCCTAGAGATGTGTTATTGACTGTGACTATGGAACCCTAGAGATGTGTTATTGACTGTGACTATGGAACCCTAGAGATGTGTTATTGACTGTGACTATGGACCAGCATGGAATCCTAGATACAGTTGAGGTCGTAAGTTTTTCAACCACTCCACACATTTATTGTTAGTTAGGACATCTACTTTGTGCATGACACAAGTAATTTTTCCAACAATTGTTTACAGACAGATTATTTCACTTATAATTCACTGTATCACAATTCCAGTGGGTCAGAAGTTTACATCCACTAAGTTGACTTTGCCTTTAAACAGCTTGGAAAATTCCAGAAAATGATGTCATGGCTTTAGAAGCTTCTGATAGGCTAATTGACATCATTTTTGTGGATCTATTTCAAGGCCTACCTTCAAACTCAGTGCCTCTTTGCAGGTACAGGTACTCTCTGAAGGTACCACGTTCTGTACAAACAACAGTACGCAAGTATAAACACCATGGGACCATGCAGCCGTCATACCGCTCAGGAAGGAGACGCGTTCTGTCTCCTAGAGATGAACGTACTATGGTGCGAAAAGTGCAAATCAATCCCAGAACAACAGCAAAGGACCTTGTGAAGATGCTGGAGGAAACAGGTACAAAAGTATCTATATCCACAGTAAAACGAGTTCTATATTGACATAACCTGAAAGGCCGCTCAGCAAGGAAGAAGCCACTGCTCCAAAACTGCCATAAAAAAGCCAGACTACGGTTTGCAACTGCACATGGGGACAAAGATCGTACTTTTTGGAGAAATGTCCTCTGGTCTGATGAAACAAAAATAGAACTGTTTGGCCATAATGACCATCATTATTTTTGGAGGAAAAAGGGGGAGGCTTGCAAGCCGAAGAACACCATCCCAACTGTGAAGCACGGGGGTGACAGAATCATGTTGTGTGGGTACTTTGCTGCAGGAGGGACTGTTGCACTTCACTAAATAAATGGCATCAGGAGGAAGGAAAATTATATGGATATATTGAAACAGCATCTCATGACATCAGTCAGGAGGAAGTTAAAGCTTGGTTGCAAACGGGTCTTCCAAATGGACAATGGTCCCAAGCACACTTCCAAAGTTGTGGCAAAATTACTTAACTGGACAACAAAGTCAAGGTATTGGAGTGGCCATTACAAAGCCCTGACCTCAATCCTATAGAAAATGTGTGGGCAGAACTGAAAAAGAGTGTGCGAGCAAGGAGGCCTACAAACCTGACTCAGTTACACCAGCTCTGTCAGGAGGAATGGGCCAAAATTCACCCAACTTATTGTGGGAAGCTTGTGGAAGGCTACCCAAAATGTTTGACCCAAATTAAACAATTTAAAGGCAATGCTACCAAATACTAATTGAGTGTATGTGAACTTCTGACCCACTGGGAATGTGATGAAAGTAATTAAAGCTGAAATAAATTATTCTCTCTACTATTATTCTGACATTTCACATTCTTAATATAAAGTGGTGATCCTAACTGACCTAAGACAGGGCATTTTTACAAGGATTTAATGTCAGGAATTGTGAAAAACTGAGTTTAAATATATTTGGCTAAGGTGTATGTTAGTAAGGTTTCATATCAACAATTAGATTTATATTTTTGATGTAAGGTTTCATAAAAAAATATGATTTTATGTGATAAACAAAAACACAAATTTCATAAAAACAATATGACTTCAAGTTGCATAAACAAAAACACAAATTCCCACAAAAACACAAGTCAGAACACAGCCTGCCTCTCTATTCTCTCATGTGATTTCAGGTGCTTTAACAGGTTAAAACTCTTCCCACATTGGGAGCAGTGGTAAGACTTCTTTCCAGAGTGTATTCTGTTATGTATTTTCAGGCTCCCTAACTGGGTGAAACTCTTGCCACACTGAGAACATTGGTAAGGTTTTTCTCCTGTGTGTATTCTCTCATGCCTTTTCATGTTAACTAACAAGGTAAAACTCTTTCCACATTGGGAACATTGGTAAGGCTTTTCTCCCGTGTGTGTCCTCTCATGCTCTTTAAGCTTCCATAACTTCATAAAACTCTTTCCACAATGGGAACAGTGGTGTCGTCTTGCTGGTTTGGGAGTCTCTGGTTCTGGTTTCCCTGAAGGACTCTTCCCGCTATCGGAGAATCTCTTCCTACGGGAGTGAGAATCTGGTCTCTTTCCTGCCAAAGACATATTATTGTGTTTAACAAAGACCTGAATGAAACCTGAAATATGATACAACTTTATTTCTATTAGGGTTGCAAAAAAACCTGGCAGCTTTTCACAAAATTCCCAAGTTTTCCAGATATCCTGGTTGAAAGTAGAGGTCTTCACGGGTCATGTGACTAAAAGAAGTTGGACCTGTTCAGAAAAGAGACCTGGGGTTCTACCACCCGGATCCGAAAGGAACCTGGGGTTCTACCACCCGGTTCCAAAAGGAACCTGGAGTTCTACCACCCGGATCAGAAAGGGACCTGGAGTTCTACCACCCGGATCCGAAAGGGACCTGGAGTTCTACCACCCGGATCCGAAAGGGACCTGGAGTTCTACCACCCGGATCCGAACTAACAAAAAGCAGCAGGAAAGTTGTATTTTTTTTAAACTACTTTATTATCTGAAGCTGACAAAGTAGGAGAAGAGCGGGAGAGGGGCCGTACTATGAAAGTCCTGACGCCCCCCCGTCCTCCATCCCAACCCATGACCCAGGCAGTGTGTTGGGTCCTCCCTCCCCACCCACCATCCCCCCCTCCCTGTTTGCCTCGGGGCTGCATGTAGGGGACCCCATCTCCTCAAACAGGAGTTGGGATCCCTCTAGCAAACAGCCCACCGACCCCTCACTGGAGTCATCCCCTAAAATGCAAGGGGCTGAGGCAAACCGGGAGGACAAATTACCCCCGCCACTCTCTTAGCCCCCCCTCCCTCTCACTTCCTGCCAAGCTCCCCCTCTTCATCCCTTTCTTCTTTGGTGAAGGAGGTAGCGGGGAGACAACGTCCCATCCCCGCTAAATCCTCCACCAAATCCCTAATTTCGACCTCGAGGAAGCCTGGCAGGCTGTCCCCCACTCCTTTCCCCCCATCTCCACCTCCCACCCCCTCCGTCCCCGTCACTGTCACCACTCCCTCTTCCACTCCTTCTCGCACCACTGTCCCACTCTCCCTCTTCTCCGCTCCTTCCTGTTCTTCCACCTTCTTTTTCTTCTCTCCTTCTTTTTCCTTCTTTCCATCTTCACTCCTCTTTCTTTTCGCCTCTTCCTTCTTCCCTTCTTCGTCCTTTCCCCTGTGCCATCCGTACAATCCGCGTGCGTCCTCTCTTTCCTCCCCCCCATCCCCCAGCTGCAGACGCGTATGACCTGTGACGAGACGGGCAATCACGCCACAGGTGTGCTCTTGAGCCACACCCGTGGCAAGCCTTGGGCTCGTCACATTCCCTGGCCTCGTGCTCTTCCGACCCACAAAATCTACACCTCTTGGCGCTGCACGAGGCCAGGATATGGCCATAGGCCATACAACGCCTGCAGAACGGGGGCTGACGTGCATAGTAGAGTGTTCCCCTGTCAGCCCCCAGGGAGAACATCGCCGGAGGATGGAGGTAGCCATCCACACTCTTCGGGGACTCCCTGAGTAACACCTGGAAACCTCTCTTTCCATTCCAGAAACCCAGGGAGTCCCTGAGGTACCTCGCTGAGGAGACATTGTCCATGTACCTCCCCAGAAAGGCCCTCACCTCTTCATCTTTCACATGCGGATTGTACATGGTTACAGTGACCACCCTGAAGTTGTTCTTAGCCAGGCTGGTCACCGCATAATGGCACAGGGGTCCCGTTTTCTCCGCTTCCTTTGCCATCTTCATTACTTCGTCATGTTTTTGTTCTTTGTGAAACGTCACATCGAAAGCCTTCTCATTCGGGTTCCCTTGAAGGCAGAGCACTTCCTTCACCTCTATCCTGAGGCATACCATCAAAATGGTCCTTCCAAATGTCTCTCTACTCCACGGCTCCATCTCCTTTTCAGTCCAGGCAAATCGTAAGGTATTTGCCATACCAATCCCCGGAAACGATCTTGTTTGCTTGTATTGATTCATTTTAAAAAATAAGCTCTCTTCAGAAAGAAGCTTCAACCTGAAGTGAAAAACATCTTTAATAGGAAACGGTGGAGCAACTAAAGGTGTTGACTCTCCACATCTATCAAGACAACTGGAGCACTGGGCCAGACAATCTTAAATAGAACCTGGACCAGCTCAGGTGAAACACCTTCCCACTAACGAGATGGACAAGCCAGCACAGGTGTAACACATACTGACTAACGAGGTGACACCAATCAGTGTGTCCAACATGCTAACGAGAAAGATGTGCTAAAGTCCAACCTCAAAACATAAATGGAAAAACCAAAGCCTGTATCACCTTCCCCCTTAAGACAACAAATTTATCCTATATTTTTGTTGGACAAGTTTGCTCACCACCAACATAAAACAACTTCCATTTCACATTATAATCAACTACACTGCTTCACCTTCACCAATATAAACATGGTGTCTACTGGCTGTCAACAATTAAAAACAAGAAAAAACACCTATTCCTAAATAATAATAAACAATCATTATTTTTTTCTCCTTTTTCTTTCTATAGAATCCTACAACTCACTAGCTTCTAGAACTCTCGTCTTCCTAAAACTCACTTGCTTCTAGAACTCTCGTCTTCCTAAAACTCACTTGCTTCTAGAACTCTCGTCCCCTTGGAAGGAGCCTAAACAAAACTCAGATCAAATTGTATTAGTCACATGCACTGAATACAACAGTGAAATGCTTCCTTATGAGCCCCTAACCAACAGTGCAGTTTCAATACGGAAAAGAATAAGAGATAAAACTCCAAATAAACACAAATCTTTTTGACTGCCCACCCCAGAGATAATCAGCAACCAAGTTTTCCTTACCACGGACTGATTTCAAGAGGAAACTCCTGCGATATCCGTAATAACTTTCCACCTCACTGCGGAGCTTCTCTCTCTTTTCAGGGTTCAGATAGGCATGTTGTTGGATCTGGGCCCAGTCCCCAATATCATGCTCTAGAACATTTGGTTTGGCACATGTGAGAATTAACCCTGATATTCTAAAAACAGGGCAACAATGTCAATATAATTGTACCAAAAAATTGTCATGTTGGTTGCATGAATAAATATCACTACCAAATGTTACATGAAATGTAAATATGAAATATTTGATTGCATTGTCATATTTTCAACATCTTTTCAATATAATTTTGCTTGGTGGGATAGCCCAATGTCAAAACACAGTTTTAACATGTCCAAATCAATAACCAATATGCAGGAACAGTTTGGGGATAAATTGAAAACCTAAACATAACATGTGCTATTTACACAAACATCTGCCACAATAATCATATTACTGGTATTTTTTAAACAAGCTCCTTATAAACTGCACAAGCACCAGAAACACTGTTGTTTTGACAAATATCAATAAATCACTGATATCGATGAGGTGGGAAATTAGGTTGTACGTGCTGTTGAAACTGACACAACAAAAAAAACACATGGAAATGGGAGATATATTTTACCTCCCTGGTTAGAGGACAACCTGCAGAAGAGTCAGCTACATTTGGGAGTGATGCATTAAATATAGGGGTCGCTAAACAAGGGAATGGAACACTTATTTGCCATCACTCATCGATATCATGCTAAAAAAAATTGTGAGAGAGGAGAGAGATGAGGTTGCACGTCCTGTTAAAACTAACAGCTCAAAAACCACACGGAATCTGGGAGTACATCCCTGGGAGTACATCCCTGGTTAGAGGACAATTTGTAGAAAACAGCACGCCACATTTTGAAGTGTTGCATTTTCATTCAAGTGGGTCACCAATGTGGTAAGTGTAACACAACTCCTAATTGTCCCTAGAATTTCTAAGCAAACAGCTGGAGGCAGGGCTTTCTCCTGTAGATCTCAATTTTAATGGAATGGTCTGCCTATCCATGTGAGAGACGCAGACTCGGTCTCAACCTTTAAGTCTTTACTGAAGACTCATCTCTTCAGTGACGATCTTCCTGTTTGGGTTGGCGCTCCCCCTTGGGTTGTGCCGTGGCGGAGATCTTTGTGGGCTTTACTCGGCCTTGTCTCAGGATGGTAAGTTGGTGGTTGAAGATATCCCTCTAGCGGTGTGGGGGCTGTGCTTTGGCAAAGTGGGTGGGGTTATATCCTTCCTGTTTGGCCCTGTCCGGTATCATCGGATGGGGCCACAGTGTCTCCTGACCCCTCCTGTCTCAGCCTCCAGTATTTATGATGCAGTAGTTTGTGTCAGGGGGCTAGGGTCAGTTTGATATATCTGCAGTACTTCTCCTGTCTTATCCGGTGTCCTGTGTGAATTTAAGTATGCTCTCTCTAATTCTCTCTTTCTTTCTCTCTCTCGGAGGACCAGGCCTCAGGACTACCTGGCATGATGACTCCTTGCTGTCCCCAGTCCACCTGGCCGTGCTGCTGCTCCAGTTTCAACTGTTCTCCCTGCGGCTATGGAACCCTGACCTGTTCACCGGATGTGCTACCTGTCCCAAACCTGCTGTTTTCAACTCTCTAGAGACATCAGGAACGGAAGAGATACTCTTAATGATCGGCTATGAAAAGCCAACTGACATTTACTCCAGAGGTGTTGATCTGTTGCACCCTCGACAACTACTGTGATTATTATGATTTGACCATGCTGGTTGGTCATTTATGAACATTTGAACATCTTGGCCATGTTCTGTTATAATCTCCACCCGGCACAGCCAGAAGAGGGCTGGCCACCCTTCATAGCCTGGTTCCTCTCAAGGTTTCTTCCTAGATTTTGGCCTTTCTAGGGAGTTTATACTAGCCACCGTGCTTCTACACCTGCATTGCTTGCTGTTTGGGGTTTTAGGCACTTTGAGATATCAGCTGATGTAAGAAGGGCTAACTAAATACATTTGATTTGATCCGATATAGTACTCTTCCATTTCGGAGCCTGGATTGTCCCCATGAGGCTAATATCTATAACATGTTGAAATCAATTCATAAGGGGGCAAACGTTTAGGCTTCTACATTGTGAAATCATTACAATACTCCTCCTACAATGTAAAAAACATTCTACATTGTGACATTAATACACTGAAATCAAGAAAAACTTCTTCATTGATCACAGCTATATGGTTTTATATGGTTTCTCTCCTGTGTGTGTTCTCTGGTGTGATACAAGATGGCCAGATGAAGCAAATCTCTTCCCACATTGACCACAGCTATAAGGTTTCTCTCCTGTGTGTATTCTCTTGTGCACTCTCAGATCTCCAGATTGACTAAAACTCCTCCCACATTGACCACAGCTGTAAGGTTTCTCTCCTGTGTGTGTTCTCTGGTGTCGTGTCAGCTGGCCAGATTGACTAAAACTCTTCCCACATTGATCACAGCTATAGGGTTTCTCTCCTGTGTGTGTTCTCTGGTGTCGTGTCAGCTGGTAAAATTGACCAAAACTCTTCCCACATTGATCACAGCTAGAGGGTTTCTCTCCTGTGTGTGTTCTCTGGTGAACTGTCAGCTCTCCAGATCGACCAAAACTCTTCCCACATTGATCACAGATATATGGTTTCTCTCCTGTGTGTATTCTCTGGTGTTGAGTCAGATGGCAAGATCGACCAAACCTCTTCCCACATTGATCACAGCTATAGGGTTTCTCTCCTGAGTGTGTTCTCTGGTGTCGTGTCAGCTGGTCAGATTGAACAAAACTCTTCCCACATTGATCACAGCTATAAGGTTTCTCTCCTGTGTGTGTTCTCAGGTGTTGAGTCAGAGAGCCAGATGTTGTAAAACTCGTCCCACATTGATCACAGCTATAGGGTTTCTCTCCTGTGTGTGTTCTCTGGTGCACTGTCAGCTCTCCAGATCGACAAAAACTCTTCCCACATTGATCACAGCTATAAGATTTCTCCCCTGTGTGTATTCTCTGATGAATTGTAATGCCTGATGAGCTCACAGATTCTCTTCCTGTGGGTCTCTGCGGGTGTTTAAAAGACTCTTCCTCCCTCTTCAGCATCATGATGTTGAGGCTCCCCAGAGGATCCACGGTTCCCACTCCCTGTGTGTATTCTCTGATGAATTGTAATGCCTGATGAGGTGAATCTCTTCCCACAGTCAGAGCAGCAGTGAGTTCTCTTCCCTGTGGGTCTCTTGCAGGTGTTTATTGAGGTGTTCTGATCTGGAGAGACTTTTGTTCTCTCCCCCTCTTCAGCATCATGAGGTTGTTGAGGCTCCCCAGAGGATCCACGGTAGTCCCGTATCTCTCCTGTGTGAACAACAAAGTCAGACAGATGATTAAAGGCCCACAACAGCAGAAGTCCACTGTAAAAGGTGATGCCAACAGCGTAGCTATGATGTTGTACAGCAATTGACGTCTGTAATGAATGTTAACATTATTTGACAATTGTCTTAAAATTAGCAAGAAAAGTCATATTTTTTTTTGTTTTCACATTAGTAGTTTATAACATCGATGATTGTAGGCTAGAAATAGGATATTCATGTTGTTGAAACTCTAAACAGTGTGGGGTAGATAGAATACTTTTGTTCTCAAGGCCCCCTTCTGTGTTTGCTAAAATTGTGGCACAGGTCAGTATGGGGTATTGTGTTTATAGAATAAGGTCAGTATGGGGTATTGTGTTTATAGAATAAGGTCAGTATGGGGTATTGTGTTTATAGAATAAATAAGGTCAGTATGGGGTATTGTGTTTATAGAATAAGGTCAGTATGGGGTATTGTGTTTATAGAATAAGGTCAGTATGGGGTATTGTGTTTATAGAATAAGGTCAGTATGGGGTATTGTGTTTATAGAATAAGGTCAGTATGGGGTATTGTGTTTATAGAATAAGGTCAGTCAGTGGGGGTATTGTGTTTATAGAATAAGGTCAGTATGGGGTATTGTGTTTATAGAATAAGGTCAGTATGGGGTATTGTGTTTATAGAATAAGGTCAGTATGGGGTATTGTGTTTATAGAATAAGGTCAGTATGGGGTATTGTGTTTATAGAATAAGGTCAGTATAGAATAAGGTCAGTATTGTGTTTTATAGAATAAGGTCAGTATGGGGTATTGTGTTTATAGAATAAGGTCAGTATGGGGTATTGTGTTTATAGAATAAGGTCAGTATGGGGTATTGTGTTTATAGAATAAGGTCAGTATGGGGTATTGTGTTTATAGAATAAGGTCAGTATGGGGTATTGTGTTTATAGAATAAGGTCAGTGTGGGGTATTGTGTTTATAGAATAAGGTCAGTGTGGGGTATTGTGTTTATAGAATAAGGTCAGTGTGGGGTATTGTGTTTATAGAATAAGGTCAGTGTGGGGTATTGTGTTTATAGAATAAGGTCAGTGTGGGGTATTGTGTTTATAGAATAAGGTCAGTCAGAATAAGGTCAGTGTGGGGTATTGTGTTTATAGAATAAGGTCAGTGTGGGGTATTGTGTTTATAGAATAAGGTCAGTATGGGGTATTGTGTTTATAGAATAAGGTCAGTATGGGGTATTGTGTTTATAGAATAAGGTCAGTATGGGGTATTGTGTTTATAGAATTGTGTTTTTAGAATAAGGTCAGTATGGGGTATTGTGTTTTTAGAATAAGGTCAGTATGGGGTATTGTGTTTATAGAATAAGGTCAGTATGGGGTATTGTGTTTATAGAATAAGGTCAGTATGGGGTATTGTGTTTATAGAATAAGGTCAGTATGGGGTATTGTGTTTATAGAATAAGGTCAGTATGGGGTATTGTGTTTATAGAATAAGGTCAGTATGGGGTATTGTGTTTGTTTATAGAATAAGGTCAGTGTGGGGTATTGTGTTTATAGAATAAGGTCAGTGTGGGGTATTGTGTTTATAGAATAAGGTCAGTGTGGGGTATTGTGTTTATAGAATAAGGTCAGTATGGGGTATTGTGTTTATAGAATAAGGTCAGTATGGGGTATTGTGTTTATAGAATAAGGTCAGTGTGGGGTATTGTGTTTATAGAATAAGGTCAGTGTGGGGTATTGTGTTTATAGAATAAGGTCAGTATGGGGTATTGTGTTTATAGAATAAGGTCAGTATGGGGTATTGTGTTTATAGAATAAGGTCAGTATGGGGTATTGTGTTTATAGAATAAGGTCAGTATGGGGTATTGTGTTTATAGAATAAGGTCAGTATGGGGTATTGTGTTTATAGAATAAGGTCAGTATGGGGTATTGTGTTTATAGAATAAGGTCAGTATGGGGTATTGTGTTTATAGAATAAGGTCAGTATGGGGTATTGTGTTTATAGAATAAGGTCAGTATGGGGTATTGTGTTTATAGAATAAGGTCAGTGTGGGGTATTGTGTTTATAGAATAAGGTCAGTATGGGGTATTGTGTTTATAGAATAAGGTCAGTGTGGGGTATTGTGTTTATAGAATAAGGTCAGTATGGGGTATTGTGTTTATAGAATAAGGTCAGTATGGGGTATTGTGTTTATAGAATAAGGTCAGTATGGGGTATTGTGTTTATAGAATAAGGTCAGTATGGGGTATTGTGTTTATAGAATAAGGTCAGTATGGGGTATTGTGTTTATAGAATAAGGTCAGTATGGGGTATTGTGTTTATAGAATAAGGTCAGTATGGGGTATTGTGTTTATAGAATAAGGTCAGTATGGGGTATTGTGTTTATAGAATAAGGTCAGTATGGGGTATTGTGTTTATAGAATAAGGTCAGTATGGGGTATTGTGTTTATAGAATAAGGTCAGTATGGGGTATTGTGTTTATAGAATAAGGTCAGTATGGGGTATTGTGTTTATAGAATAAGGTCAGTATGGGGTATTGTGTTTATAGAATAAGGTCAGTATGGGGTATTGTGTTTATAGAATAAGGTCAGTATGGGGTATTGTGTTTATAGAATAAGGTCAGTATGGGGTATTGTGTTTATAGAATAAGGTCAGTATGGGGTATTGTGTTTATAGAATAAGGTGTTTATTGTGTTTATAGAATAAGGTCAGTATGGGGTATTGTGTTTATAGAATAAGGTCAGTATGGGGTATTGTGTTTATAGAATAAGGTCAGTATGGGGTAGAATAAGGTGTGTTTTATAGAATAAGGTCAGTGTGGGGTATCAGTATCAGGTGGGGTATTGTGTTTATAGAATAAGGTCAGTATTGTGTTTATAGGGTATTGTGTTTTATAGAATAAGGTCAGTATGGGGTATTGTGTTTATAGAATAAGGTCAGTGTGGGGTATTGTGTTTATAGAATAAGGTCAGTGTGGGGTATTGTGTTTATAGAATAAGGTCAGTGTGGGGTATTGTGTTTATAGAATAAGGTCAGTGTGGGGTATTGTGTTTATAGAATAAGGTCAGTGTGGGGTATTGTGTTTATAGAATAAGGTCAGTGTGGGGTATTGTGTTTATAGAATAAGGTCAGTATGGGGTATTGTGTTTATAGAATAAGGTCAGTGTGGGGTATTGTGTTTATAGAATAAGGTCAGTATGGGGTATTGTGTTTATAGAATAAGGTCAGTATGGGGTATTGTGTTTATAGAATAAGGTCAGTATTGTGGGTATTGTGTTTATAGAATAAGGTCAGTATGGGGTATTGTGTTTATAGAATAAGGTCAGTGTGGGGTATTGTGTTTATAGAATAAGGTCAGTATGGGGTATTGTGTTTATAGAATAAGGTCAGTATGGGGTATTGTGTTTATAGAATAAGGTCAGTATCATTTGTGTTTATAGAATAAGGTCAGTATGGGGTATTGTGTTTATAGAATAAGGTCAGTATGGGGTATTGTGTTTATAGTTTATAGAATAAGGTCAGTATGGGGTATTGTGTTTATAGAATAAGGTCAGTATGGGGTATTGTGTTTATAGAATAAGGTCAGTATGGGGTATTGTGTTTATAGAATAAGGTCAGTATGGGGTATTGTGTTTATAGAATAAGGTCAGTATGGGGTATTGTGTTTATAGAATAAGGTCAGTATGGGGTATTGTGTTTATAGAATAAGGTCAGTGTTTATAGAATAAGGTCATTGTGTTTATAGAATAAGGTCAGTATGGGGTATTGTGTTTATAGAATAAGGTCAGTATGGGGTATTGTGTTTATAGAATAAGGTCAGTATGGGGTATTGTGTTTATAGAATAAGGTCAGTATGGGGTATTGTGTTTATAGAATAAGGTCAGTATGGGGTATTGTGTTTATAGAATAAGGTCAGTATGGGGTATTGTGTTTATAGAATAAGGTCAGTATGGGGTATTGTGTTTATAGAATAAGGTCAGTATGGGGTATTGTGTTTATAGAATAAGTCAGTTTTGTGTTTATAGAATAAGGTCAGTATGGGGTATTGTGTTTATAGAATAAGGTCAGTATGGGGTATTGTGTTTATAGAATAAGGTCAGTATGGGGTATTGTGTTTATAGAATAAGGTCAGTATGGGGTATTGTGTTTATAGAATAAGGTCAGTATGGGGTATTGTGTTTATAGAATAAGGTCAGTATGGGGTATTGTGTTTATAGAATAAGGTCAGTATGGGGTATTGTGTTTATAGAATAAGGTCAGTATGGGGTATTGTGTTTATAGAATAAGGTCAGTATGGGGTATTGTGTTTATAGAATAATTGGTCAGTATGGGGTATTGTGTTTATAGAATAAGGTCAGTATGGGGTATTGTGTTTATAGAATAAGGTCAGTATGGGGTATTGTGTTTATAGAATAAGGTCAGTATGGGGTATTGTGTTTATAGAATAAGGTCAGTATGGGGTATTGTGTTTATAGAATAAGGTCAGTATGGGGTATTGTGTTTATAGAATAAGGTCAGTATGGGGTATTGTGTTTATAGAATAAGGTCAGTATGGGGTATTGTGTTTATAGAATAAGGTCAGTATGGGGTATTGTGTTTATAGAATAAGGTCAGTATGGGGTATTGTGTTTTTAGAATAAGGTCAGTATGGGGTATTGTGTTTTAGAATAAGGTCAGTATGGGGTATTGTGTTTATAGAATAAGGTCAGTATGGGGTATTGTGTTTATAGAATAAGGTCAGTATGGGGTATTGTGTTTATAGAATAAGGTCAGTATGGGGTATTGTGTTTATAGAATAAGGTCAGTATGGGGTATTGTGTTTATAGAATAAGGTCAGTATGGGGTATTGTGTTTATAGAATAAGGTCAGTATGGGGTATTGTGTTTATAGAATAAGGTCAGTATGGGGTATTGTGTTTATAGAATAAGGTCAGTATGGGGTATTGTGTTTATAGAATAAGGTCAGTATGGGGTATTGTGTTTATAGAATAAGGTCAGTATGGGGTATTTATAGTGTTTATAGAATAAGGTCAGTATGGGGTATTGTGTTTATAGAATAAGGTCAGTATGGGGTATTGTGTTTATAGAATAAGGTCAGTATGGGGTATTGTGTTTATAGAATAAGGTCAGTATGGGGTATTGTGTTTATAGAATAAGGTCAGTATGGGGTATTGTGTTTATAGAATAAGGTCAGTATGGGGTATTGTGTTTATAGAATAAGGTCAGTAAGGTCAGGGGGTATTGTGTTTATAGAATAAGGTCAGTATGGGGTATTGTGTTTATAGAATAAGGTCAGTGTGGGGTATTGTGTTTATAGAATAAGGTCAGTGTGGGGTATTGTGTTTATAGAATAAGGTCAGTGTGGGGTATTGTGTTTATAGAATAAGGTATTGTGTTTATAGAATAAGGTCAGTGTGGGGTATTGTGTTTATAGAATAAGGTCAGTGTGGGGTATTGTGTTTATAGAATAAGGTCAGTGTGGGGTATTGTGTTTATAGAATAAGGTCAGTGTGGGGTATTGTGTTTATAGAATAAGGTCAGTATGGGGTATTGTGTTTATAGAATAAGGTCAGTATGGGGTATTGTGTTTATAGAATAAGGTCAGTATGGGGTATTGTGTTTATAGAATAAGGTCAGTATGGGGTATTGTGTTTATAGAATAAGGTCAGTGTGGGGTATTGTGTTTATAGAATAAGGTCAGTGGGGTATTGTGTTTATAGAATAAGGTCAGTATGGGGTATTGTGTTTATAGAATAAGGTCAGTATGGGGTATTGTGTTTATAGAATAAGGTCAGTATGGGGTATTGTGTTTATAGAATAAGGTCAGTATGGGGTATTGTGTTTATAGAATAAGGTCAGTATGGGGTATTGTGTTTATAGAATAAGGTCAGTATGGGGTATTGTGTTTATAGAATAAGGTCAGTATGGGGTATTGTGTTTATAGAATAAGGTCAGTATGGGGTATTGTGTTTATAGAATAAGGTCAGTATGGGGTATTGTGTTTATAGAATAAGGTCAGTATGGGGTATTGTGTTTATAGAATAAGGTCAGTATGGGGTATTGTGTTTATAGAATAAGGTCAGTATGGGGTATTGTGTTTATAGAATAAGGTCAGTATGGGGTATTGTGTTTATAGAATAAGGTCAGTATGGGGTATTGTGTTTATAGAATAAGGTCAGTATGGGGTATTGTGTTTATAGAATAAGGTCAGTATGGGGTATTGTGTTTATAGAATAAGGTCAGTATGGGGTATTGTGTTTATAGAATAAGGTCAGTATGGGGTATTGTGTTTATAGAATAAGGTCAGTATGGGGTATTGTGTTTATAGAATAAGGTCAGTATGGGGTATTGTGTTTATAGAATAAGGTCAGTATTGTGTTTATAGAATAAGGTCAGTATGGAGTATTGTGTTTATAGAATAAGGTCAGTGTGGGGTATTGTGTTTATAGAATAAGGTCAGTATGGGGTATTGTGTTTATAGAATAAGGTCAGTATGGGGTATTGTGTTTATAGAATAAGGTCAGTATGGGGTATTGTGTTTATAGAATAAGGTCAGTATGGGGTATTGTGTTTATAGAATAAGGTCAGTATGGGGTATTGTGTTTATAGAATAAGGTCAGTATGGGGTATTGTGTTTATACCGGGAGGTGACCCTTCATAAAACAACAGATCAGGGGGTTCCACTGTATCGTTGTTGCAGCCTAAATGGCCAAATACACCTTTAGAGTTGAAAAGGCTTCCCTTCGTCAGAAAGCAGCTCTGAAACAGAGCAACAAAGGGACTGATTTGTTTCTGATCTCAGCATCTGTTAAATACACAGACCCCTTATTGTGCTGTAGTGAGTGTGTGGTTCTCGCACTCTGAATAGAGTTCATTATCAAGGAGGACGGTCACGTGTGTTGAGAAGTAGAGGATCATGAGTTTGGGTCCAGTATGGGGACAGAGGAGGAAACTAAACTGTTAGCAGCACACTGTCGTCAGTTACACATGAAATCAATAAAGTTAATAATTTCCAAATGAAACCATGTTCTTTAAGGTCTATATAGTATATATATATTAAACCATGTTCTTTAAGGTCTATATAGTATATATATATTAAACCATGTTCTTTAAGGTCTATATAGTATATATATATTAAACCATGTTCTTTAAGGTCTATATAGTATATATATATTAAACCATGTTCTTTAAGGTCTATATAGTATATATATATTAAACCATGTTCTTTAAGGTCTATATAGTATATATATATTAAACCATGTTCTTTAAGGTCTATATAGTATATATATATTAAACCATGTTCTTTAAGGTCTATATAGTAAATATATATTAAACCATGTTCTTTAAGGTCTATATAGTATATATATATTAAACCATGTTCTTTAAGGTCTATATAGTATATATATATTAAACCATGTTCTTTAAGGTCTATATAGTATATATATATTAAACCATGTTCTTTAAGGTCTATATAGTATATATATATTAAACCATGTTCTTTAAGGTCTATATAGTATATATATTAAACCATGTTCTTTAAGGTCTATATAGTATATATATATTAAACCATGTTCTTTAAGGTCTATATAGTATATATATATTAAACCATGTTCTTTAAGGTCTATATAGTATATATATATTAAACCATGTTCTTTAAGGTCTATATAGTATATATATATTAAACCATGTTCTTTAAGGTCTATATAGTATATATATTAAACCATGTTCGTTAAGGTCTATATAGTATATATATATTCAACCATGTTCTTTAAGGTCTATATAGTATATATATATATTAAACCATGTTCTATAAGGTCTATATAGTATATATATTAAACCATGTTCTTTAAGGTCTATATAGTATATATATATTAAACCATGTTCTGTTAAGGTCTATATAGTATATATATATTAAACCATGTTCTTTAAGGTCTATATAGTATATATATATTAAACCATGTTCTTTAAGGTCTATATAGTATATATATATTAAACCATGTTCTGTTAAGGTCTATATAGTATATATATTAAACCATGTTCGTTAAGGTCTATATAGTATATATATATTAAACCATGTTCTTTAAGGTCTATATAGTGTATATATATATTAAACCATGTTCTTTAAGGTCTATATAGTATATATATATTAAACCATGTTCTTTAAGGTCTATATAGTATATATATATTAAACCATGTTCTTTAAGGTCTATATAGTATATATATATTAAACCATGTTCTTTAAGGTCTATATAGTATATATATATTAAACCATGTTCTTTAAGGTCTATATAGTATATATATATTAAAAACCATGTTCTTTAAGGTCTATATAGTATATATATATTAAACCATGTTCTTTAAGGTTCTTTAAGGTCTATATAGTATATATATATATTAAACCATGTTCTGTTAAGGTCTATATAGTATATATATATTAAACCATGTTCTTTAAGGTCTATATAGTATATATATATATTAAACCATGTTCTTTATATAGTATATATATATATTAAACCATGTTCTTTAAGGTCTATATAGTATATATATTAAACCATGTTCGTTAAGGTCTATATAGTATATATATATTCAACCATGTTCTTTAAGGTCTATATAGTATATATATATTAAACCATGTTCTATAAGGTCTATATAGTATATATATTAAACCATGTTCTTTAAGGTCTATATAGTATATATATATTAAACCATGTTCTTTAAGGTCTATATAGTATATATATATTAAACCATGTTCTTTAAGGTCTATATAGTATATATATATTAAACCATGTTCTTTAAGGTCTATATAGTATATATATATTAAACCATGTTCTTTAAGGTCTATATAGTATATATATATTAAACCATGTTCTTTAAGGTCTATATAGTATATATATATTAAACCATGTTCTTTAAGGTCTATATAGTATATATATATTAAACCATGTTCTTTAAGGTCTATATAGTATATATATATATTAAACCATGTTCTTTAAGGTCTATATAGTATATATATATTAAACCATGTTCTTTAAGGTCTATATAGTATATATATATTAAACCATGTTCTTTAAGGTCTATATAGTATATATATATTAAACCATGTTCTTTAAGGTCTATATAGTATATATATTAAACCATGTTCTTTAAGGTCTATATAGTATATATATATTAAACCATGTTCTTTAAGGTCTATATAGTATATATATATTAAACCATGTTCTTTAAGGTCTATATAGTATATATATTAAACCATGTTCTTTAAGGTCTATATAGTATATATATATTAAACCATGTTCTTTAAGGTCTATATAGTATATATATATTAAACCATGTTCTTTAAGGTCTATATAGTATATATATATTAAACCATGTTCTTTAAGGTCTATATAGTATATATATATTAAACCATGTTCTTTAAGGTCTATATAGTATATATATATTAAACCATGTTCTTTAAGGTCTATATAGTATATATATATGTTAAACCATGTTCTGTTCTTTAAGGTCTATATAGTATATATATATTAAACCATGTTCTTTAAGGTCTATATAGTATATATATATTAAACCATGTTCTTTAAGGTCTATATAGTATATATATATTAAACCATGTTCTTTAAGGTCTATATAGTATATATATATTAAACCATGTTCTTTAAGGTCTATATAGTATATATATATTAAACCATGTTCTTTAAGGTCTATATAGTATATATATATTAAACCATGTTCTTTAAGGTCTATATAGTATATATATATTAAACCATGTTCTTTAAGGTCTATATAGTATATATATATTAAACCATGTTCTTTAAGGTCTATATAGTATATATATATTAAACCATGTTCTTTAAGGTCTATATAGTATATATATATTAAACCATGTTCTGTTAAGGTCTATATAGTATATATATATTAAACCATGTTCTTTAAGGTCTATATAGTATATATATATTAAACCATGTTCTTTAAGGTCTATATAGTATATATATTAAATGTTCCATGTTCCATGTTCTTTAAGGTCTATATAGTATATATATATTAAACCATGTTCTTTAAGGTCTATATAGTATATATATATTAAACCATGTTCTTTAAGGTCTATATAGTATATATATTAAACCATGTTCTTTAAGGTCTATATAGTATATATATATTAAACCATGTTCTTTAAGGTCTATATAGTATATATATATTAAACCATGTTCTTTAAGGTCTATATAGTATATATATATTAAACCATGTTCTTTAAGGTCTATATAGTATATATATATTCAACCATGTTCTTTAAGGTCTATATAGTATATATATATTAAACCATGTTCTGTTAAGGTCTATATAGTATATATATATTAAACCATGTTCTTTAAGGTCTATATAGTATATATATATATTAAACCATGTTCTTTAAGGTCTATATAGTATATATATATATTAAACCATGTTCTTTAAGGTCTATATAGTATATATATATTAAACCATGTTCTTTAAGGTCTATATAGTATATATATATTAAACCATGTTCTTTAAGGTCTATATAGTATATATATATTAAACCATGTTCTGTTAAGGTCTATATAGTATATATATATTAAACCATGTCATGTTAAGGTCTGTATGTTGGAGTTCAGGCTTCATTTGACCTGATAAAGTAGGAAATGAAATGAATTTTGTCCATTACAGAGATGGAGGCCAAGACAAAAAAATAAGCTTGTTATAAAATATATATTTGCCAGTTTAACAAGTCCTGTAGATCAGCTGTTAATGAAGCAATACAGACCACATTGAAGTGTCTGGAGTTTAGTTTGTATGTTCTACAGTCTAGTAAAGATAGGGGGGGGGTTGACTGGGACAGACAATGTAACATCTATACTGTTTTTAAGAAACATGTTTTCTTTCTCTAAATCTAACTTTCATCAAGGTTTTATATGGTCTATTGGTTTCTCTCTTTTCATTGGCAGAATCCTTTTTCAGTGTTATGATATTCATAACATCCATATCCACCAGTCTATCTTCCTGTCAACTAACAGAACTCTGCTGGTTGTCCTGGTAACAGATACCAATGGGCAGATCTGTTGTATTTGCTCAAACTAAACTTCAGCACTTACTTTGATGTGACAAATCTGATCCTTTCATCTCTTCTCCTCCTCTCACAGTTCCACTCAGCCCCGTTGTTTTCCTGCAGTCCACCAGCAGCACAGACAACCTCTTCATACCCAGCAGTAAGGTGCTACCGGGAGAGGCACGACACGGGGACTCCGGGAGGGTGGAAGGGCTAGCGTTGTCCTGGTAACCATAAAGAGGGGACACAGACACATATCATTATGGGTGCTGATGTCACCGCTGTCATGAAGTGCTTTACAGAAACCCAGACCCAGATAGAGCAAGCTGTATGCTAGACCAGACCAAGCTGTATGCTAGACCAGACCAAGCTGTACCATCTGGTGTTCTGATCTGGAGAGACTCTTCTCTGCCTCGTCAGCATCAGGATGTTTTTGAGGCTCCCCAGAGGATCCACGATAGTCATGTCTCTCTCCTGTGTGAACAAGAACATCAAACAGATAGTTAACTTATGACCGTATATTAAAATCATAGGGTCTTAGACGAGGCATTAGTCTCTCTAAACAGGCCCTAAAATGCAAATGTTAAAGGGTAGTTCCATAAAAATGGGTGCCTTTTGATGCACTTTAATGTAGAACTTTAATGTAGAACACGTGGAGAATTTAACAAATCTAATTTAAAAGACCCCAAAATGTATGTACCAAAGGCAGATTGACCCTTTAATAATTTATAAAGTACTGAATAACATATTCAAGTGTAGAACTTCAGTAGAATGCCCCTTTAAAACCACACATTAGTTCAACAACGGCATAGTTTGTGCCCCTGTTTAAGACAGTACTCACTGGTGTTAATCTGATATTCTGTCTCCTCCTCTTTCACTCTCAAAACGTATTCCTTCTTCACCTCTACTGCGACAGCATCATCTTCCTCTCTAAAATGTTCTTCCTCTGTTTCCTCAATAACATCATCTTCTTCTTTCACGACAATGTTCAGTCCCAGAGCTTCTTTCTCCGTCCAGCAGACCTCCTCTTCTTTAGCAGGGGAGTAGTAGTTTAGTGAGCTCATGGTCAGGGATGTTAGTTAGCATTAGCGACTAGCCTAGTGCTAGGTAGCATTAGCGGCTAGTATCAGTGTTTAACAACTTAGCAAATTGAACAAGCAAATTAGGTTAAAGTTAACCAGTTGATACGTCAAATGAACTGCGTTTACAACACTGAGATTAGCTAATGTACATTAACATGGTCTAAAGCGTCAATCTTTCAGTTTTATGTTGGCTAGCAGGCTACCGAGGTGGTTGAAAGAGTTGGCGCCTTGTTGTTCCTGAAGAAGCGTCCGTCCAGTCCATTATACGTCACGCAAGAAGCATCACCTGAAAGACGCCCATCGCCATCTGCTGGCTGGAGTGGGTAACGCAGTTTGGAAACAATAGGTACTACACTTTTTGTATTGGAAAGAACGTCATAATAATTTAACAATAAACAGATATATTTTCTATTCCATCTTACAAATAATACTTTCCTGTACACAGAAGTAGAAGCTTAATATGAACATGTATATTGATTGAATTTAATAGACACTTTGTAAAACACATACATAAGGTTGCTCCCACTAGGCCACCCTGCTGGTGACCACTAGGCCACCCTGCCTCCTCCACATACATAAGGTTGCTCCAGCTGGTGACCACTAGGCCACCCTGCCTCCTCCACATACATAAGGTTGCTCCAGCTGGTGACCACTAGGCCACCCTGCCTCCTCCACATACATAAGGTTGCTGGTGACCACTGGCCACCCTGCCTCCTCCACATACATAAGGTTGCTCCAGCTGGTGACCACTGCCACCCTGCCTCCACATACATAAGGTTGCTCCAGCTGGTGACCACTAGGCCACCCTGCCTCCTCCACATACATAAGGTTGCTCCAGCTGGTGACCACTAGGCCACCCTGCCTCCTCCACATACATAAGGTTGCTCCAGCTGGTGACCACTAGGCCACCCTGCCTCCTCCACATACATAAGGTTGCTCCAGCTGGTGACCACTAGGCCACCCTGCCTCCTCCACATACATAAGGTTGCTCCAGCTGGTGACCACTAGGCCACCCTGCCTCCTCCACATACATAAGGTTGCTCCAGCTGGTGACCACTAGGCCACCCTGCCTCCTCCACATACATAAGGTTGCTCCAGCTGGTGACCACTAGGCCACCCTGCCGCCTCCACATACATAAGGTTGCTCCAGCTGGTGACCACTAGGCCACCCTGCCTCCTCCACATACATAAGGTTGCTCCAGCTGGTGACCACGAGGCCACCCTGCCGTCTCCACATACATAAGGTTGCTCCAGCTGGTGACCACTAGGCCACCCTGCCTCCTCCACATACATAAGGTTGCTCCAGCTGGTGACCACTAGGCCACCCTGCCTCCTCCACATACATAAGGTTGCTCCAGCTGGTGACCACTAGGCCACCCTGCCGCCTCCACATACAATTTAAGAAAATCATGAAGGATAACACAATCATGCTTAACAGATATATATATATATAATAAACACACAAGACAATCACAATATAATACCAGCAGGCACCAGAAAGGCAGACCATATGCCATACCGGGCATTCCCCTCTCCCCTCCACCTACTTTAATCTTACCACTCACTTTTGAGACATGCTACAATTTAGCCATTTTTTTTTTCAGTGAGAATTTGACCCATGGCGGTTATAAGTACCAAATTATTTGGGAGATTATTCAGAATGTCAGCTGAGTATAACAACCATGTCTTTCCCCTTTTACCACTTTAAATGTAAAAGGAACAGCGCCAGTTTAACTCTTTCTAGTTGAATAGCTATGGATAGGCCATAACTTCTACACCTGCATTGCTTGCTCTTTGGGGTTTTATAGGCTGAGTTTCTGTACAGCACTTTGTGACATCAGCTGATGTAAGAAGGGCTTTAAAAAATACATTTGATTACATTTGTTTGATTACTAAGTCAAAGTAGTTACAATAGTATCTGGGAACCATACTGTGGACAATCTGATGTACAAGACAATTTTATCTGAGCGACTCGCTCCTCCACTTTAAGCCATCTAAGGCTTTCAAAGTGGGAATAGTCAAGATGCGTAAGTGCTGGAAGTTGTCTGCAATTTATTTTGTATTATCTTGGGGGGCACTACTGTCTCAGGAAGAGCATGCATAGTCAAAGTGGCACTGAACAAGAGCCCCTGCCAATGTCCACATTGCATTCTTATCCAGATATTTGGAGGTTCTAGCCAGGAACCTAATTTTATGGTTCACTTTGGTAATAACATTTTGTGCCATGATCTCCCCTGTCAGATGGTTATCTGGCACACATCCAAGATACTTAACATAGTCTTTTGCTGCCACTACTATGTCACCTACTACCACCTTAAATTTCCTCAGTTTCACTTTGGAACCGAACAAGATGGACTCTGTTTTTCCAAGGTGAAGTGACAGCTTATTGTCATTATTGCCATTTACTGACATTCAGAAGTTCAACACTGAGGGCTTTCTCAACCATATCTTTGTCTTTGGGAAACCAACAGTGCAGAATCATCTGCATATAGGAAAAGGTCACATGTACAGGCAGATTTCATATCATTTATATACAATATAAATAAAAGTGGACCCAGTATACGCCCTTGGGGAACCCCGCAGTTCCAGATTTTGGGTTTAGACAAGGTCCCATCCACATTCCACCATCTGTTTTCTTCCTTGCAGGTAAGGGCTGACCCCAATTCACTGCTAAGTTGTTAAAGCCAATCCAAACTTCCCAATGCTGCCCCCCCAAGCCCTAAGAAGTTAAAGCCCATGGCTCTTAGTTTGATGAACAGAATCTCATGATCCACTGTATCGAACGCCTTTTGAAGATCTAACATAACCGTACCACAAAATGTTCCTGTCTATTTCCTTCCTTATGTGCTCAGTCAGATATAGTAGGCGGGTGTCAGGTGGAATGGCATTTCCTGAAGCCCGATTGGAGCTCATATAATAGGTAATGTCAGTCAGATATAGTAGGCGGGTGTCAGGTGGAATGGGATTTCCTGAAGCCCGATTGGACCTCATATAATAGGTAATGTAAGGAACATAATCTTTTCCACGACCTTCGATAAAGCACACGGGATTGAGAGTCGGCCGATAGTTTCCATGATCTAACGGATTCTCTTTTTTTATATAACGGAATGCCCCTTGCAGGTTTTAGTTCACTGGGAAATACCCCTAGTTCAAATAGACAGATTCACAATGTGAGTTCCACAGGGGGTGATAATGTACCGCAGCATCCTTTAGAAAATCTGGCAGGAATCTTGTCACGGCCCGTTGCTATGGAACGGTCAAGTTCGTTCAGCCTCTCTAGCACAGTTCACTCAAGACACCTTTTCAAATGAAAAATTCTATCATCTACTTGTACTCATCTGCTGTGAGTAAAACTGTATCTCTGGACATGATCTTACTCTACTGCTCCCCATAGCAACCTGTATTGACATTCTACTGTATCTTAGTCTTGCATATAATGTATACTATAGTTGTAAAATGTATCTTAGTCTATGCATTACTCTCTCACAGATGCACAATTGATATACTGTATCACTGCCCACATACTATTCTAGTATCTTAGTCTCTCTCCCGATGCATTATCTCAAACCTCTCACCTCCATGCACCTGATGCCATACTGAAGGCCAAAAATAACATCAACCATACTATTCTACTGTATCTTAGCCCGCTATCATCCAGAAGGCGAGGTCATCTCATAAAGCTGGGACCGAGAGACTGTAAACTATTCTAGCTGTATATCTCATGCAGACTGTTCAATGTACAGCCATCACTAGCACATTAGAGGCTGCTACTGCCTATTGGTATACTGTATTCTATACTATTCTACTGATCTTAGTCCAGAAATCACTGGCCACTTTAAGGAATGAAACACTCATCTCATTTAATAAATATTCTACTGTATCTTAGTCTATGCATTACTCATCTCATATGTATATACTGTATTCTATACTATTCTACTGTATCTTAGTCTATGCATTACTCATCTCATATGTATATACTGTATTCTATACTATTCTACTGTATCTTAGTCTATGCATTACTCATCTCATATGTATATACTGTATTCTATACTATTCTACTGTATCTTAGTCTATGCATTACTCATCTCATATGTATATACTGTATTCTATACTATTCTACTGTATCTTAGTCTATGCATTACTCATCTCATATGTATATACTGTATTCTATACTATTCTACTGTATCTTAGTCTATGCATTACTCATCTCATATGTATATACTGTATTCTATACTATTCTACTGTATCTTAGTCTATGCATTACTCATCTCATATGTATATACTGTATTCTATACTATTCTACTGTATCTTAGTCTATGCATTACTCATCTCATATGTATATACTGTATTCTATACTATTCTACTGTATCTTAGTCTATGCATTACTCATCTCATATGTATATACTGTATTCTATACTATTCTACTGTATCTTAGTCTATGCATTACTCATCTCATATGTATATACTGTATTCTATACTATTCTACTGTATCTTAGTCTATGCATTACTCATCTCATATGTATATACTGTATTCTATACTATTCTACTGTATCTTAGTCTATGCATTACTCATCTCATATGTATATACTGTATTCTATACTATTCTACTGTATCTTAGTCTATGCATTACTCATCTCATATGTATATACTGTATTCTATACTATTCTACTGTATCTTAGTCTATGCATTACTCATCTCATATGTATATACTGTATTCTATACTATTCTACTGTATCTTAGTCTATGCATTACTCATCTCATATGTATATACTGTATTCTATACTATTCTACTGTATCTTAGTCTATGCATTACTCATCTCATATGTATATACTGTATTCTATACTATTCTACTGTATCTTAGTCTATGCATTACTCATCTCATATGTATATACTGTATTCTATACTATTCTACTGTATCTTAGTCTATGCATTACTCATCTCATATGTATATACTGTATTCTATACTATTCTACTGTATCTTAGTCTATGCATTACTCATCTCATATGTATATACTGTATTCTATACTATTCTACTGTATCTTAGTCTATGCATTACTCATCTCATATGTATATACTGTATTCTATACTATTCTACTGTATCTTAGTCTATGCATTACTCATCTCATATGTATATACTGTATTCTATACTATTCTACTGTATCTTAGTCTATGCATTACTCATCTCATATGTATATACTGTATTCTATACTATTCTACTGTATCTTAGTCTATGCATTACTCATCTCATATGTATATACTGTATTCTATACTATTCTACTGTATCTTAGTCTATGCATTACTCATCTCATATGTATATACTGTATTCTATACTATTCTACTGTATCTTAGTCTATGCATTACTCATCTCATATGTATATACTGTATTCTATACTATTCTACTGTATCTTAGTCTATGCATTACTCATCTCATATGTATATACTGTATTCTATACTATTCTACAGTATCTTAGTCTATGCATTACTCATCTCATATGTATATACTGTATTCTATACTATTCTACTGTATCTTAGTCTATGCATTACTCATCTCATATGTATATACTGTATTCTATACTATTCTACTGTATCTTAGTCTATGCATTACTCATCTCATATGTACATACTGTATTCTATACTATTCTACTGTATCTTAGTCTATGCATTACTCATCTCATATGTATATACTGTATTCTATACTATTCTACTGTATCTTAGTCTATGCATTACTCATCTCATATGTATATACTGTATTCTATACTATTCTACTGTATCTTAGTCTATGCATTACTCATCTCATATGTATATACTGTATTCTATACTATTCTACTGTATCTTAGTCTATGCATTACTCATCTCATATGTATATACTGTATTCTATACTATTCTACTGTATCTTAGTCTATGCATTACTCATCTCATATGTATATACTGTATTCTATACTATTCTACTGTATCTTAGTCTATGCATTACTCATCTCATATGTATATACTGTATTCTATACTATTCTACTGTATCTTAGTCTATGCATTACTCATCTCATATGTATATACTGTATTCTATACTATTCTACTGTATCTTAGTCTATGCATTACTCATCTCATATGTATATACTGTATTCTATACTATTCTACTGTATCTTAGTCTATGCATTACTCATCTCATATGTATATACTGTATTCTATACTATTCTACTGTATCTTAGTCTATGCATTACTCATCTCATATGTATATACTGTATTCTATACTATTCTACTGTATCTTAGTCTATGCATTACTCATCTCATATGTATATACTGTATTCTATACTATTCTACTGTATCTTAGTCTATGCATTACTCATCTCATATGTATATACTGTATTCTATACTATTCTACTGTATCTTAGTCTATGCATTACTCATCTCATATGTATATACTGTATTCTATACTATTCTACTGTATCTTAGTCTATGCATTACTCATCTCTGTATCTTAGTATATACTGTATTCTATATACTATTCTACTGTATCTTAGTCTATGCATTACTCATCTCATATGTATATACTGTATTCTATACTATTCTACTGTATCTTAGTCTATGCATTACTCATCTCATATGTAAATACTGTATTCTATACTATTCTACAAATCTTAGTCTATGCATTACTCATCTCATATGTAAATACTGTATCTTATACTATCTCTACTGTATCTTAGTCTATGCATTACTCATCTCAAAATATGTATATACCATTCTATACTATTCTACTGTATCTTAGTCTATGCATTACTCATCTCATATGTATATACTGTATTCTATACTATTCTACTGTATCTTAGTCTATGCATTACTCTACTCAAATGTAAATTACACTGTATTCTATACTATTCTAATCTTAGTACTGTATCTTAAATGGTAAAATTACAGACACTACCATCTTACACTACTTCTAACAAATGGTAAAATTACAGACACTACCATCTTACACTACTTCTAACAAATGGTAAAATTACAGACACTACCATCTTACACTACTTCTAACAAATGGTAAAATTACAGACACTACCATCTTACACTACTTCTAACAAATGTGTCAAATATGGCTATTGGATCTTCCCAGACTCTTATCATCGGATGGGCCCCAGCCATCAATCTGCAAGGCTCTTTTGATCTGTGGAACCTTGCAAGTTGATTAGTAACAATAGATTCATAAAGTATTTGCTTGTTAGTTTGATGAAAATATAATTGAAACTTAAAAGTGAAAATTATTTTGTTTAGAATTTATTTCCTGTTGGGAAGTTTACATTATAGGACCATTCAGGACACTACTGTGATACACATCCCTGTGATATCCTATGATATACATCCCTATGATATCCTATGATACTATGACATACATCCCTATGATATCCTATGATACTGTGATACACATCCCTATGATATCCTATGATATACATCCCTGTGATATCCTATGATACTATGATATACATCCCTATGATATCCTATGATACTATGATATACATCCCTATGATATCATATGATACTATGATATACATCCCTATGATACTGTGATATACATCCCTATGATATCCTATGATACTGTGATACACATCCCTATGATATCCTATGATATACATCCCTATGATATCCTATGATACTATGATATACATCCCTATGATATCCTATGATACTATGATATACATCCCTATGATATCCTATGATACTATGATATATACATCCCTACATCCATCCCTATGATATCTATGATATCCCCTATGATATCATGATACTATGATATACATCCCTATGATATCCTATGATACTATGATATACATCCCTGTGATATCCTATGATATCATATGATATACATCCCTATGATATCCTATGATACTGTGATACACATCCCTATGATATCCTATGATACTGTGATACACATCCCTGTGATATACATCCCTATGATATCCTATGATACTGTGATATACATCCCTATGATATCCTATGATACTGTGATACACATCCCTATGGGCCAGTGCTTAATTATCCCCAAAATCAGTCTGAGAGAAGTTTATTTACGTAAAAATACATGCAGTAGAGAAAACACTGGAAAGTCAATACCGAACACAAATTTCCCGAGTCTCTGCAGCCTACTCTCCACCACGTATCAGGCTTGCACCTCTCCGATGTTCCACTGTTCAGAGCCTAAATCTGTCCTCTTTCCTACTGTTCAGCAGCCTAAATCTGTCCTCTTTCCTCCTGTTCAGCAGCCTAAATCTGTCCTCTTTCCTACTGTTCAGCAGCCTACATCCTGATCTCCTGTGTGTTTTATCTCATGTGTTCTCATGTTACCTAACTGATCAAAACGATTTCCACACTGGGAGGAGTGGTAAGGCTTCTCCCCTGTGTGTGTATTCTCTCATGTGTTTTCAAGTTCAATAACTGGGTAAAACTCTTTCCACACTGGGAGCAGTGGTACAGCTTTTCTGCTGTGTGTATTCTCTCATGCCGTTTCAGGTCCCCTAACTGGTTAAAACCCCTTCCACACTGGGAGCAGCGATAAGCCTTCTCTCCTGTGTGTATTCTCTCATGCCGTTTCAGGTCCCCTAACTGGTTAAAACCCTTTCCACACTGGGAGCAGTGGTAAGATTTCTCTCCTGTGTGTATTCTCTCATGCCGTTTCAGGTCCCCTAACTGGTTACAACCCTTTCCACACTGAGAGCAGTGATAAGGCTTCTCTACTGTGTGTGATCTCTCGTGTTTTTTAAGGTAGCTTTTCTGATTAAAACTCTTTCCACACTGGGAGCAGTCGTAAGGCTTCTCCCCTGTGTGTAATTGCACGTGTGTTTTCAGGTTACATAAGTGGATAAAACGTTTTCCACACTGAGAGCAGTGGTAAGGCTTCTCCCCTGTATGTATTATCTCATGTGTTTTCAGGTTACGTAAGTGGGTAAAACTCTTTCCACACTGGCAGCAGTGGTACAGCTTTTCTGCTGCGTGTATTCTCTCATGTCGTTTCAGGTCACCTAAGTGGTTACAACCCTTTCCACACTGGGAGCAATAGTACAGATTTTCTCCTGTGTGTATTCTTTCATGTCGTTTCAGGTCACCTAGGTGGTTACAAGCCTTTCCACACTGGGAGCAGTGGTACAGATTTTCTCCTGTGTGTATTCTCTCATGTCGTTTCAGGTCACCTAACTGGTTACAACCCTTCCCACACTGGGAGCAGTGGTAAGGCTTTTCTCCTGTGTGTACTCTCTCGTGTTTTTTCAGGTAGCTTTTCTGGTTAAAACTCTTTCCACACTGGGAGCAGCAGTAAGGCTTATCACCTGTGTGTACTTGCTCATGTGTTTTCAGGTTATTTAAGTGGGCAAAATTCTTTCCACACTGGGAGCAATGGTAAGGCTTCTCCCCTGTGTGTATTCTCTCGTGTGTTTTCAGGTTACGTAAGTGGGTAAAACTCCTTCCACACTGGGAGCAGCAGTACAGCTTTTCTCCTGTGTGTATTCTCTCATGCGTTTTCAGATTACACAAGTAGGTAAAACTCTTTCCACACTGGGAGCAGTGGTAAGGCCTCTCCTCTGTGTGTATTCTCTCGTGTTTTTTCAGGTAGCTTTTCTGGTTAAAACCCTTTCCACACTGGGAGCAGTCGTAAGGCTTCTTCCCTGTGTGTATTCTCTCATGTTGGATCAGGTGTCCTTTCTGGTTAAAACTCTTTCCACACTGGGAGCAGTGGTAAGGCTTCTCCCCTGTGTGTATTATCTCATGTTGTTTCAGGTCCCATAACCGGTTAAAACCCTTTCCACAGTGGGAGCACTGGTGTCTTCTTGCTGGTTTGGACGTCCCTGGCTCTGGTTCCTCTGAGTCTGGTCTTTCTCCTGCCAAAGATAGTGTGTTTTTTAAAATAGAGACCTGAATGAAACCTCCACATGATAAAATGGCCTTGCTAGGAGAGTAAATCCTAATCAGATCCCTCAATAACCTAAGGCCAGTTTTAACAATCTTGGTGTGACTTTAAAACAAATGTTGTAGAGTTTCCTGGTAATTACTGATAATGTTTACACTGACTTATTTTATTCATTCTGTTTTACAAGTCAGAACACAAAACACTAGACAGTTCTATGACACAGACATCGCTAGATTCCTATCAAGCAGGTGGTTGTAATTATATAACCCTCATAGCTGTATGATACAGGATGTGACCTAAACACTTCCTTAAAGTGAAAATAAGTCAATAAAACATTGTGTAGAAGTCCAAAACTAGTTTTTACGTGGAAGACAGAAAGCACATCAGTAACATCTCCCCGTTAATGAAAGGGTTCCACACGCTGTTTCATTGTTTATATCTTGACTATCACTGACGTCATGACATTTTGGATAAAGTAAAAAAAAATAAGAAGGTGAAATATTTTGGGTAGATGTTCCTAAAAACTGATAGTAACTATATATAGTAAGTTTATATACAGCCATATTATAAAGTCTGAAAGGGCTTGTTCATTCACTATGACATCTTCATATGTTTCTAAAACTGATAGAAACACTGAACAAAAAATATAAACGCAACATGTAAATGAGGCAATCGAGGCAAAGGGTGGCTAATTTTAAGAATCTCAAATATAAAATATATTTATTTGTTTAACATGTTTTTGGTTACTACATGATTCCATTATGTGTTATTTCATAGTTGATGTCTTCATTATTATTCTACAATGTAGAAAAGAGTACAAATAAAACACCTGGAATGATTTGGTGTACCCAAACTTTTGACTGGTACTGTAAATTCCTCTACCATAAGCTGCCTCCAACGCAGTCTTAGAGAAATTGCCAGTACTTCCAACCGGCCTCACGCAGACCACACCCACCCAGGACCTCCACATCAGGCTTCTTCACCTGCGGGAGACTGAGACCAGCCACCTGGACAGCTGATGAAACCAAGTAGAATGTCTCTCTGTCATAAAGCCCTTTTGAGGGGAAAAACTCATTCTGACTTATTCAGTCACGTGAAGTCTATAGATCAGGCTGTGCCTGGCTCCCCAGTGGGTGGGCCTATGCCCAGTCACGTGAAGTCTATAGATCAGGCTGTGCCTGGCTCCCCAGTGGGTGGGCCTATGCCCAGTCACGTGAAGTCTATAGATCAGGCTGTGCCTGGCTCCCCAGTGGGTGGGCCTATGCCCAGTCACGTGAAGTCTATAGATCAGGCTGTGCCTGGCTCCCCAGTGGGTGGGCCTATGCCCAGTCACGTGAAGTCTATAGATCAGGCTGTGCCTGGCTCCCCAGTGGGTGGGCCTATGCCCAGTCACGTGAAGTCTATAGATCAGGCTGTGCCTGGCTCCCAGTGGGTGGGCCTATCCTACCAACCCAAAAACTGGCAATCTACGGTCCTATTAGTACAATCAATCCATAATAAAAGACGACGTACGATCACGTATATCCTACCAACGGGACATTAAAAACTGTTTCACCGAGTCATCATATCACAACCAGCCATTGTTGGGATTCCCATATGGCGACGCAGAATTGGCCCAGCATCATCCGATGTATGCCGTCATTGTAAATAAGAATTTGATCTTAACTTTTTATGGCTGCAGGGGCAGTATTGAGTAGCTTGGATGAAAAGGTGCCCATTGTAAACGGCCAGCTGCTCAGTCTCAGTTGCTAAACAACATTCTAAAGATTGATTCAGTACATCGTTCGACAGTCCTACTGACTGTTATGGAACTTTTGGACATTTCGTCACGTTATAGCGGACGCGCTTTGTGACTTTGAAATTGTTTACCAAACGCGCTAACCAAAGTAGCTTATTGGACATAAATAAGGAACGTTTTCGAACAAATCAAGCATTTATTGTGGACCTGGGATTCCTAGGACTGCATTCTGATGAAGTTCATCAAAGGTAAGGAAACATTTATCATGTATTTTCTGGTTTCTGTTGACTCCAACATGGCGGCTAATTTGGCTAATGTTCTGAGCTCCGTCTCAGATTATTGCTTTTTCGGTATGTTTTTAAAAAATCTGACACAGAGGTTGAATTAAGGAGAGGTATATCTATAATTCCATGTGTATAACTTGTATTATCATCTACATTTATGATGAGTATTTCTGTTGAAAAGATGTGGCTCTGCAAAATCACTTGATGTTTCTGGAACTAGTGAACGTAACGCACCAATGTAAACTCTGATTTTTTTATATAAAGATGAACTTTATCAAACAAAACATACATGTATTGTGTAACATGACGTCCTATGAGTGACATCTGATGAAGATAATTCAAGGTTAGTGATGAATTTTATCTCTATTTCTGCTTTTTGTGACTGCTGTATTTCGCTGGAAAATGTCTGTGCTTATTGTGGTTTGGTGGAGACCTAACATAATAGTTTGTGGTGCTTTCGCTGAAAAGCCTATTTGAAATCGGACACTTTGGTGGGATTAACAACAAGATTAACTTTAAAATTATATAAAACACATGTATGTTTTATGGAATTGTAATTATGAGATTTCTGTGGTTTGAACTTGGCGCCCTCTATTTTCACCGGTAGCGGGATTGCAGCCATAACAAGTTAACTGACTTTCCTAGTTAAATAAAGGTTAAATAAAAACATGGCCATAAGCAAACAGGAAAACACTCATCCAGAGGCGGCGCTCCTAGTGGCCGGGGACTTTAATGCAGGAAACTCTAATCTGTTTTACCTCATTTCTACCAGCGCGTAAAATGTGCAACCAGAGGTTAAAAAAAAACTCGAGACCACCTTTACATACTAAAGGTCGACCGACTAAAAGACCAATTAATCGACTGATAAATTAGGGCCGATTTCAAGTTCATAAGAATCAGTAATCTGCCTTTTTGGACACCGATTATGGCCGATTACATTGCAATCTACGAGGAAACTGCGTGGCAGGCTGAACACCTGTTACGGCAGGCTGACTTCCTGTTACGGCAGGCTGACTTCCTGTTACGGCAGGCTGACTTCCTGTTACGAGAGTGCAGCGTCAAAAGGACCTTGTGGCTGCACGGAGCCACGGTAAGTTGCTAGCTAGCATTAAACGTATCTTAAAGAAACCAATCAATCATAATGACTAGTTAACGTACACATGGTGAATGATATTACTAGGTTAACTAGCTTGTCCTGCGTTGCATATAATCAATGCAGTGCCTGTTCATTTATCACAGAATCACAGCCTACTTCGCCAAATGGGTGATGATTTCACAAAAAGTGCATTGCTGGAAAAAAAAGCACAATCTTTGCACCAATGTACCTAATCATAAACATCAATGCCGTTCTTAAAATCAATACACAGAAGTCTATATTTTTAAACCTGCATATTTAGTTAAAAGAAATTCATGTTAGCAGGCAATATCATCTGGGGATATTGTGTCACTTCTCTTGCGTTCAGTGTAAAAGCAGTCAGGCTAAATGGAACGGTTCCGTATTTCACTGAAAGAATAAACGTTTTGTCCTCAATGATAGTTTCCGGATTTTACCATATCAATGACCAAAGGCTCGTATTTCTGTGTTCATTATATTATAATTAAGTCTATAATTTGATATTTGACAGAGTAGTCCGACTGAGCAGTGGTAGGCAGCAGCAGGCTCGTAAGCATTCATTCAAACAGCATTTTACTGCGTTTGCCAGCAGCTCTTAGTAATGCTTGAAGCACAGCTCTGTTTATGACTTCAAGCCTATCGACTCCTGAGATTAGGCTGGCAATACTAAAGTGCCTATAAGAACATCCAATAGTCAAAGGTTATGAAATACAAATGGTAGAGAGAGAAATAGTCGACGTGCCATAATTCCTATAATAATAATATATAATAATATATAATAATAATAATATATAATAATATATAATAATATATAATAATAATAATATATAATAATATATAATATATAATAACTACAACTAAAACTTCTTAACTGGGAATATTGAAGAACTGGGAATATTGAACCACCAGCTTTCATATGGTTTCATGTTCTGAGCAAGGAACTTAAAGGTTAGCTTTTTGACATGGCACATATTGCACTTTTACTTTCTTCTCCAACACTGTGTTTTTGCATTATTTAAACCAAATTGAACATGTTTCATTATTTATTTATTATATTAAGTTCAAATAAAATGTTCATTGTTCATTCAGTATTGTTGTAATTGTCATTATTACAAATATATATATATATATATATATCGATTAATCGGTATCAGCTTTTTTTGGTCTCCAATAAATCGGAAATCGACGTTGAAAAATCATAAATCGGTCGACCTGTAGTACAGTACTATACCCCAACCAGAAGTCATGGATTACAGGCAACATCCCCACTGAGATGAAGGGTAGAGCTGCCGCTTTCAAGGAGCGGGACTCTAAGCTTATCAGAAATCCCGCTATGCCCTCCGACTAACCATCAAACAGGCAAAGAGTCAATACAGGACTAAGATCGAATCGTACTACACCGGCTCCGAGGTTCGTTGGATATTTGCAGGGCTTGTAAACTATTACAGACTACAAAGAGAAGCACAGCCACGAGCTGCCCCGTGACACGAGCCTACCAGATGAGCTAAATTACTTCTGTGCTCGCCTCGAGGCAAGTAACACTGAAGCATGCATGAGAGCATCAGCTGTTCCGGGTCAACATTCCCAAGGCCGCAGGGCCAGACGGATTCCCCAGGTGTGTACTCCAAGCATGCGCTGACCAACTAGCAAGTGTCTTCACTGACATTTTCAACCTGTCCCTGACCGAGTCTGTAATACCAACATGTTTCAAGCAGGCGGCAGGGTAGCCTAGTGGTTAGAGCGTTGGACTAGTAACCGGAAGGTTGCAAGTTCAAATCCCCGATCTGTCGTTCTGCCCCTGAACAGGCAGTCAGTCATTGAAAATAAGAATTTGTTCTTAACCGACTTGCCTAGTTAAATAAAGGTAAAATTAAAATAAAGACCACCATAGTTCCTGTGTCCACGAACACCAAGGTAACCTACCTAAATTACTACCGACCCGTAGCACTCACGTCTGTAGCCATGAAGTGCTTTGAAAGGCTGGTCGTGCTCACATCAACACCGTTATCCCAGTAACCCTAGACCCACTCTGATTTTCAAACCGCCCCAACAGATCCACACATGATGCCATCTCTATTACACTGCCCTTTCCCAACTGGACAAAAGGAACACTAATGTGAGAATGCTGTTCATTGACTACAGCTCCGCTTTCAACACCATAGTGCCCTCAAAGCTCATCACTAAACTAAGGACCCTGGGACTAAACGCATCCCTCTGCAACTGGATCCTGGACTTCCTGACGGGCCGCCCCCAGGTGGTAAGAGTAGGTAACAACACATTAGCCACGCTGATCCTCAACACGGGGGCCACCCAGGGGTGTGTACTCCCTGTTCACTCATGACTGCACGGCCAGGCACGACTCCAACACCATCATTAAGTTAGCCGATGACAACATCGGCTTCTATAGGGAGGAGGTCAGAGACTTGGTCGTGTAGTGCCAGGACAACAACCTCTCCTTCACCGTGATCAAGACAAAAGGAGATGATTGTGGACTACAGGAAAAGGAGGACTGAGCCCCCACTCTCATCGACGGGCTGCAGTGGAAGAGGTTGAGAGATTCAAGTTCCTTGAGGTGAAGAGGGCACGACAAAGCCTATTCCCCCTCAGGAGACGGAAAAGATTTGGCATGGGTCAGAGGAAGGCCTTAAAAATTGTCAAAGACTTCAGTCACCCTAGTCAAAGACTGTTCTCTCTTTTACCGCACGGCAAGCGGTACCAGAGCGGTCCAAGGTCCAAAAGGCTTTTTTTCGGTTGTGTAAACAACAACAGTAATTGAGTGATGGTGGGCAGCGTTCATATATGGTTGATTCAGTGGGAAAGTCAACCTGAACATGTGTAACGGAGGTGAGAACGTGCCGTAAACTCACTCCACAGCTTGAAACGTCACAGATGGAGCTGTCCAACTGGTACCTTTTAAACTCACTCCACAGCTTGAAACGTCACAGATGGAGCTGTCCAACTGGTACCTTTTAAACTCACAGCTCCATCAGATGGATTGTCAACTGGTAGAAACTGGGTTCATTGTCATGTGATGAGAAGCAGAGGATCACTAGTTTGAGCCCAGTATGGGGACAGAAGAGGAAACTAAACTGTTAGCAGCACACTGGCGTCATTTACACAACAAATAAAGTGAGTCATTTCCAAATGAAACAATGTTCTTTAAGGTCTATATAGTATATATATATTAAACCATGTTCTTTAAGGTCTATATAGTATATATATATTAAACCATGTTCTTTAAGGTCTATATAGTATATATATATTAAACCATGTTCTTTAAGGTCTATATAGTATATATATATTAAACCATGTTCTTTAAGGTCTATATAGTATATATATATTAAACCATGTTCTTTAAGGTCTATAAACCATGTTCTTTAAGGTCTATATAGTATATATATATAAACCATGTTCTTTAAGGTCTATATAGTATATATATATTAAACCATTAAACCATGTTCTTTAAGGTCTATATAGTATATATATATTAAACCATATATATATATATATAAACCATGTTCTTTAAGGTCTATATAGTATATATATATTAAACCATGTTCTTTAAGGTCTATATAGTATATATATATTAAACCATGTTCTTTAAGGTCTATACAGTATATATATTAAACCATGTTCTTTAAGGTCTATATAGTATATATATATATATTAAACCATGTTCTTTAAGGTCTATATAGTATATATATATTAAACCATGTTCTTTAAGGTCTATATAGTATATATATATTAAACCATGTTCTTTAAGATCTATATAGTATATATATTAAACCATGTTCTTTAAGGTCTATATAGTATATATATATATTAAACCATGTTCTATAAGATCTATATAGTATATATATTAAACCATGTTCTTTAAGGTCTATATAGTATATATATATATTAAACCATGTTCTATAAGATCTATATAGTATATATATTAAACCATGTTCTTTAAGGTCTATATAGTATATATATATATATTAAACCATGTTCTTTAAGGTCTATATAGTATATATATATATAAAACCATGTTTTTATAAAATATTTTTATTTCAAGGTCTTTATTTAACCAGGTTCTTTAGGCTAGTTGAGAACAAGTTCTCATTTGCAACTGTTCGACCTTTAAGGTCAAGATAAAGCATAGCAGTGTGAACAGACAACACAGAGTTACACATGTTCTTTAAGAGTAAACAATTAACAAGTCAATAACACAGTAGAAAAAAAACCATGGGTCTAGTCTATATACAATGTGTTCAAAAGGCATGAGGAGGTAGGCAAATAATTACAATTTTGCAGATTAACACTGAAGTGATAAATGATCAGATGGTCATGTACAGGTAGAGATGTTGGTGTGCAAAAGAGCAGAAAAGTAAATAAATAAAAATGTTCAGTATGGGGATGAGGTAGGTGAAAATGGGTGGGCTATTTACCAATAGAATATGTACAGCTGCAGCGATCGGTTAGCTGCTCAGATAGCTGATGTTTGAAGTTGGTGAGGGAGATAAAAGTCTCCAACTGTTCAGCCCATGTTCTTTAAGGTTTTATAGTAATATATTCCAGTCACAGGCAGCAGAGTACTGGAACTATATAGAATATATATAAAACCATGTTCTTTAAGGTCTAAATAGAGTTCTTTGGCTTTAGGGATGATCAGTGAGATACCATGTTCTGGAGCGGTCTATATGGGTGTTGCCATCGTGAACCAGTGAACTGAGATAAGGCGGAGCTTTACCTAGCATGGACTTGTGGATGACCTGGAGCCAGTGGGTCTGGCGACGAATATGTAGCTATATAGCCGATAGATATACAAGTCTATATAGCATGGTCTGGTGTAAGGTGCTTTAGTGACAAAACGGATGGCACTGTGATAAACTGCATCCAGTTTGCTGAGTAGAGTGTTGGAAGCAATTTTGTAGATGACATGTTCTTTAAGGTCTATATAGTATATATATATTAAACCATGTTCTTTAAGGTCTATATAGGTATATAGTCAGTTTTACTAGGTCTATATAGTAAGCTTGGAGGTCGTGAGTGAAGGAGGCTTTAAGGTCTATATAGTAGAATAGAAAGAAGGTCTATATAGTATATATATTAAACCATGTTCTTTAAGGTCTATATAGTATATATATATTAAACCATGTTCTTTAAGGTCTATATAGTATATATATATTAAACCATGTTCTTTAAGGTCTATATAGTATATATATTAAACCATGTTCTTTAAGGTCTATATAGTATATATATTAAACCATGTTCTTTAAGGTCTATATAGTATATATATATTAAACCATGTTCTTTAAGGTCTATATAGTATATATATATTAAACCATGTTCTTTAAGGTCTATATAGTATATATATATTAAACCATGTTCTTTAAGGTCTATATAGTATATATATATTAAACCATGTTCTTTAAGGTCTATATAGTATATATATTAAACCATGTTCTTTAAGGTCTATATAGTATATATATATTAAACCATGTTCTTTAAGGTCTATATAGTATATATATATATATAAACCATGTTCTTTAAGGTCTATATAGTATATATATTAAACCATGTTCTTTAAGGTCTATATAGTATATATATATATATAAACCAAAGGTCTATATGTTCTATATATTAAACCATGTTCTTTAAGTCTATATAGTATATATATATTAAACCATGTTCTTTAAGGTCTATATAGTATATATATATTAAACCATGTTCTTTAAGGTCTATATAGTATATATATATTAAACCATGTTCTTTAAGGTCTATATAGTATATATATATTAAACCATGTTCTTTAAGGTCTATATAGTATATATATATAAAACCATGTTCTTTAAGGTCTATATAGTATATATATATTAAACCATGTTCTTTAAGGTCTATATAGTATATATATATTAAACCATGTTCTTTAAGGTCTATATAGTATATATATATTAAACCATGTTCTTTAAGGTCTATATAGTATATATATAAACCATTTCATTAAACCATGTTCTTTAAGGTCTATATAGTATATATATATATTATTAAACCATGTTCTTTAAGGTCTATATAGTATATATATATATATATATTAAACCATGTTCTTTAAGGTCTATATAGTATATATATATTAAACCATGTTCTTTAAGGTCTATATAGTATATATATTAAACCATGTTCTTTAAGGTCTATATAGTATATATATATTAAACCATGTTCTTTAAGGTCTGTATGTTGGAGTTCAGGCTTCATTTGACCTGTTAGAAGGAAATGAAATGAATTTTGTCCATTAGAGACAAAAAATTTAGCTTGTTTTAAAATATATATTTGACGGAGGCCAAGTCTCACAAAAAATGCTTTTCATTTATAAATATTTCATGGCTTTTAGAAAAGGCTTACAGAGTTTGTTTTAAACTATATATTTGTTGTGCAGATCAGATGTTAATGAAGCAATACAGACCACATTGAAGTGTCTGGAGTTTAGTTTGTATGTTCTACAGTCTAGTAAAGACAGGGGGGTTGACTTGTAATGGACAGGCAATTGAAGTAACTATCTCTCTAAAGCATAATGTTCCATTGTTTTGAGAAAATGTTTTTGTAAAACATTTCTCTCTAAATCTAACTTTCATCAAGGTTTTATATGGTCAACTTAAAGCTAACTTTCATCAAGGTTTTATATGGTCGGTTTCTCTCTAAAGCTCATCAAGGTTTTATATGGTCTAAACTTTCATCAAGGTTTTATATGGTCTATTGGTTTCTCTAAATCTAACTTTCATCAAGGTTTTATATGGTCTATTGGTTTCTCTCTAAATCAAGGTTTTATATGGTCTAACTTTCATCATCAGGTTTTATATGGTCTATTGGTTTCTCTCTAAAGCTAACTTTCATCAAGGTTTTATATGGTCTATTGGTTTCTCTCTAAAGCTAACTTTCATCAAGGTTTTATATGGTCTATTGGTTTCTCTCTAAAGCTAACTTTCATCAAGGTTTTATATGGTCTATTGGTTTCTCTCTAAAGCTAACTTTCATCAAGGTTTTATATGGTCTATTGGTTTCTCTCTAAAGCTAACTTTCATCAAGGTTTTATATGGTCTATTGGTTTCTCTCTAAAGCTAACTTTCATCAAGGTTTTATATGGTCTATTGGTTTCTCTCTAAATCTAACTTTCATCAAGGTTTTATATGGTCTATTGGTTTCTCTCTAAAGCTAACTTTCATCAAGGTTTTATATGGTCTATTGGTTTCTCTCTAAAGCTAACTTTCATCAAGGTTTTATATGGTCTATTGGTTTCTCTCTAAAGCTAACTTTCATCAAGGTTTTATATGGTCAATTGGTTTCTCTCTAAAGGTTTTATATGGTCTAACTTTCATCAAGGTTTTATATGGTCAATATGGTTTTATATGGTCTATTGGTTTCTCTCAGGTAAAGCTAAGGTAAAGCTAACTTTCATCAAGGTTTTATATGGTCTATTGGTTTCTCTCTAAAGCTAACTTTCATCAAGGTTTTATATGGTCTATTGGTTTCTCTCTAAAGCTAACTTTCATCAAGGTTTTATATGGTCTATTGGTTTCTCTCTAAAGCTAACTTTCATCAAGGTTTTATATGGTCTATTGGTTTCTCTCTAAATCTAACTTTCATCAAGGTTTTATATGGTCAATTGGTTTCTCTCTAAATCTAACTTTCATCAAGGTTTTATATGGTCTAAAAAAATGGTTTCTCTCTAAAGCTAACTTTCATCAAGGTTTTATATGGTCTATTGGTTTCTCTAAATCTAAATCTAACTTTCATCAAGGTTTTATATGGTCTATTGGTTTCTCTCTAAAGCTAACTTTCATCAAGGTTTTATATGGTCTATTGGTTTCTCTCTAAAGCTAACTTTCATCAAGGTTTTATATGGTCAATTGGTTTCTCTCTAAAGCTAACTTTCATCAAGGTTTTATATGGTCTATTGGTTTCTCTCTAAAGCTATTGGTTTCTCTCTAAAGCTAACTTTCATCAAGGTTTTATATGGTCTATTGGTTTCTCTCTAAAGCTAACTTTCATCAAGGTTTTATATGGTCTATTGGTTTCTCTCTAAAGCTAACTTTCATCAAGGTTTTATATGGTCTATTGGTTTCTCTCTAAAGCTAACTTTCATCAAGGTTTTATATGGTCTATTGGTTTCTCTCTAAAGCTAACTTTCATCAAGGTTTTATATGGTCAATTGGTTTCTCTCTAAAGCTAACTTTCATCAAGGTTTTATATGGTCTATTGGTTTCTCTCTAAAGCTAACTTTCATCAAGGTTTTATATGGTCTATTGGTTTCTCTCTAAAGCTAACTTTCATCAAGGTTTTATATGGTCTATTGGTTTCTCTCTTTTCATTGGCAGAATCCTTTTTCAGTGTTATGATATTCATAACATCCATATCCACCAGTCTATCTTCCTGTCAACTAACAGAACTCTGCTGGTTGTCCTGGTAACAGATACCAGTGGGCAGATCTATTTATTTGTTCAAACTAAACTACAGCACTTACTTTTATGTGTCAAATCTGATCCTTTCTTCTCTTCTCCTCCTCTCACAGTTCCACTCAGCCCTGTTGTTTTCCTGCAGTCCACCAGCAGCACAGACAACCTCTTCATACCCAGCAGTAAGGTGCTATTGGGAGAGGCACGATACGGGGACTCCAGGAGGGAGGAGGGGCTAGCGTTGTCCTGGTAACCATAAAGAGGGGACACAGACACATATCATTATGGATGCTGTTGTCATAAAGTGCTTTACAGAAACCCATCCCAGACCCAGATAGAGCAAGCTGTATGCTAGACCAGATCAAGCTGTATGCTAGACCAGACCAAGCTGTATGCTAGACCAGACCAAGCTGTATGCTAGACCAGACCAAGCTGTATGCTAGACCAGACCAAGCTGTATGCTAGACCAGACCAAGCTGTATGCTAGACCAGACCAAGCTGTACGCTAGACCAGACCAAGCTGTATGCTAGACCAGACCAAGCTGTATGCTAGACCAGACCAAGCTGTATGCTCGACCAGACCAAGCTGTATGCTAGACCAGACCAAGCTGTATGCTAGACCAGACCAAGCTGTATGCTAGACCAGACCAAGCTATATGCTAGACCAGACCAAGCTGTATGCTAGACCAGACCAAGCTGTATGCTAGACCAGACCAAGCTGTATGCTAGACCAGACCAAGCTGTATGCTAGACCAGACCAAGCTGTATGCTAGACCAGACCAAGCTGTATGCTAGACCAGACCAAGCTGTACCATCTGGTGTTCTGATCTGGAGAGACTCTTCTCTTCCTCGTCAGCATCAGGATGTTGTTGAGGCTCCCCAGAGGATCCACCATAGTCATGTCTCTCTCCTGTGTGAATGAGAACATCAAAAATATGGTAAACTTATGATCTTCTATTGCAATCACAGAGTCTTACAAGAGGCATGAATATATCTAAAAAGTCCTAAAATGGCCACTTTCATCATGATTTTGTACAATATTGTCTGTGTTAAAGGGTCGTTCCACAAAAGGGGTGCCTTTAAGTAGACATTATGCACCTATATTGAATTTTAAAAGCCTATTATTTTAGATGAAGTGTACTTTAATATAGACCACCCGGAGAATTCAATATATCTCATTTAAAAGTCCAAAAACTATATGTACCAATGGCAGATTGCCCCTTAACAATTCCTACAGTACTGAACAACATATTCAAGTGTAGAACTTCAGTAGAATGCCCCTTTCAAACCCCACATTAGTTCAACAACGGCATAGTTTGTGCCCCTGTTTAAGACAGTACTCACTGGTGTTAATCGGATCTTCAGTCTCCTCTTTCACTCCCAAAACGTTTTCTTCCTCCTGTTTTATTGAGATAGCCTCCTCTTCCTCTTTTGCTCTAAAAGGGTCTTCCTCTTCTTTCTCTACATTCTCTTCTTTCAATATTATGGCATCTTCCTCCTCTTTGATTCTGAAAGCTGCTACCTCCTCCTCCTCCACGCTGACAACCTCTTTCACTGTAATATCATCCTCTTCCTCCTTTTTCACCCTGAAAGCTTCTTCCTCTCCTTTCATCGGAGCTTCTTTCTCCTTCAAGTTTAGTGAGCTCATGCCAGTTCGCAGTTGTAAAAGAGAACTTGTTCTCAACTAGTCTACCTGGTTAAATAAAGGTGAAATAAATAAAAAAAATGCTCCGGGAGATTAGCCTAGTGCAGAACCAATGTAACACGTTTGCTAATTTAACAAGCAAATTGCGTTTAAATGAACGAGTAGATAGGTAAACAGTATGATGTTCTAAACACTAAGATTAATATACACAAGATTTGATTGGTCTAAAGATCTTAAACGTTTCAGTTTTATGTTTGCTAGCAAACCACCACGATGGGTGAATCAGAAAGCCCTTTGTCGCTGTTGAAGACGCCTACTGTTCCGTCCACTAGATTATACGTCACGCAAGAAGCATCACCCGAAAGACTCACATCGCCGCCTGCTGACTGGAGTGGGTAACGCAGACTGGGGGAAAAAATCCATTACAACGTCTATTCTGACAAGCAATGTTATAAGAAGTAATTTAAAAACAACCAGATGTTATGTGTTCTCTTACTTCTTACAGCCAATACTTTCCTCCAGAATTGGCCTGCCCATTAGACAGGATTAGGTGACAGGTTGACGAGGGTGGCATATTCCAAGCTAAATTGACCACGGCTCATCACTAACAACACATAATAACACCTCACATAATGCTGCCCAAAAATAATGAAAACTTCTCTCACCCAGTGGCATGTGGACTATTTAGGTGAGTGTTGATGTTGCCACATGAAGCAGTGCCCACTTTGGAAAAGGCGACATGGACAGATAGGACTCTACCTGTGTAGAGCACATGCCCCTTTACCCTTCCAGTCTCTGAAGTGCCCTTTTGGGTGGTGATATAATTTGTTTTCATTTTTTGCCGTAGTTATTCTGAACCAACTGCCTGCAAGTTGTTGTTATCTTCACCCAATAAATTAAAATATCTAAGATTTGTTTTTCTATTTTTCTCAGACTTCAAAAGTGGTCTCCTGATGTGGTTTAAGTATTGTTGGGGACTTATAACATCCAATGTTGTTGTTTGTCTACTAACAGTGTGATTTTGAGAGCGAAAAACCAGAAAAAACAGGGACAAATCAGAAACCTTTAAAAACTAAACGTAGAATATATATTAGATATTAGGTCCCTGAATGGTCAAAAACCTCTTCAAGTAGAAGTATGTTTATAACACAGAATATCTTACAGGTCGACCCTCTCTCA